>NW_015112658.1:479492-496766 GCF_001443285.1 Poecilia latipinna | reverse complement strand
AAGAAAAAACCCACCGTGGGGGGTGGGGGGGGGGGGAGAAAAAGACAAAACGAAACAAAAAAAAAAAAGGAGAGACAAAGTCTTTTATTACAATGATGAATTTATAAAAATATGAACATTTTCATGAGAAAGTCAAGTAAACTGATAAAAAAAAAGACACAGAAATGAACACTTTATCTGGATGAGGACATCAAAATGCTACATTTAATCAAGGTTAAACTAAAACGAGATAAACAAACTTCAGAATGACCGGTCCAGTGGAGTGAGGGATGAGAGGGAACTGCAATGCTCACTTTCTGTTGGCCGGCATCGTCCTTCATGTCCTGGAGTGTCTGAGCTTCATGCTGTTACCTGTGAACAGAGGAGAGCATGAAAGAAGCTCAAAATGGAAACAAATGCCTCAGAAGGAGCAGAGCGACACGTTTTCTTCTCCTTACTTTGACAGCACACACCCAAACAAACCAAAAAATACACAATGACTTGCAAAAGGATTCAAACAATTTTATCATCACATTTCAACCCCAAACTTCAGTACAATTGATTTGATTTTTTTTTTTTTTTTTTTGCGCGACGGAGCCACACAGAGGAGCACATAATTGTGAAGTGGGAGGAAAATGAAGCCTGGTGTTTTACAAATGGCCGAAGACTGTTCTGGTCAGACGAGGCCAAAATGGGAGCTTTCAGTGCCTCCATGACTATCACAATGAGCGACATCTCTCTCATTATGAGCGAAGCAGCATCATGCTGCGGGGATGCTCTCATTTTGTTAAATTCTGTGCGACCTGTGTGCCGCCATAAAAGACAAGTACTCGGATTTAAAAGGTGGTGCCAAAAACGATGCTTGCGTTTCCTGTTTGGAAAAGTCCTTCTTATAGGAAAGAGTGGAGCACAGAATAATCTCAGATACTTTACAAATCTATACGGAAAGCTGTAAACAAACTCTGTACCTCCTGTTGCGACAGGCATCCAGGTCTTCCTGCAGCAAAGAGGCCGTCTTCTGGAGGAAGCTGACCTACAGCACACACACACACATGCACACACACGCACACACACACACACACACACACACGATGTAAAACACGGTGCAGCGAAATGGTGCTGGAAATAACTGGGTGTAAACAGAAAGGAGGAAGCAGGAGACGGGTTGGTGTGAGCTTGGTTGTGCTTTTGGCTGGTGTTGGGTAGCACAACAGAGGAGAGTGAAAGAAAAGGCTGCTTGTTAAGTCCAGGGGTCAAGACAGCAGGGGCAGAGGGGTCAGGAGATCAGGGCAGCAGGGTGAAGGCACACTGGGACGACCGGGCACATTACGGGCCAGAGTTTGGACGCCGTGAGAGGAGGCAGCGCGGCTCTTTTGTTTGGCTACAAATTGTAAGTTTATTTATGAAGTGCTGCTTTTGGCCGGAGTGAAAATAAACCCCCATCTACATTTACTTGGCGTCCAGCGCCTGGCAGAATAATCACAGCTCCAGAAGAATCCGTATTGTTCTGGGACTAGCGTACTGGAGCCGAGGGTGCATTCCTTTCTGTGGGGGAGACCTCAGCTCCAATTCTAGCGTTTCATTTAAAATATATGCAAAACTCTACCAAAATGTGGTTGCAATCCTCGTGAGGCACAAAAAAAAAAAAAAAAAAACTCTCCGTACCTGTTTTTTTTTTTTTCCCCTCCCTCTATTCAAAAACAATCCATGTTAATGTGTAAGAACCCGAAACGCTGTCAATGAGACGAGAGGCCGCTCTGGTCACGGATTACATTTTATAAACATTTCTGATCACAGCGCTGTGGTCTGCGTGCTGAAATGAGATCCAGGGAGATGTATTTAAACAAGGGAGGGTTGAACATGAGCCCTTTTTTACCCTGAAAGCTCCTATTAACAAAATTATTTACAATGTAAACGCCGAGAAGGGGTCCGCGGGTTAAACTAGCTCAGCGCTCTAAAAAAAATAACTAAAGAAAAGGCCGAGATTTCACTTCATTTATAGCTCTGCGCAAATACTTGGGTTATCTCCAAATCCCTCTATTTGATAAAAAAAAAATAACTCAGGTGGTTTTTATTACCAGTTTATCTCTCCATAGCATACAAAGTATTAACTATTTGGTCCCAACATTCTTCCATTTGGACCAATAACCATTGCCACAGCTTAGTTCCTTTTGTTGAACTGTTGGTGATTAATGATCCCAAAAATGCTCGAATTGAATGAATCACATAAAATAAATGAAACTATTATCAGAGAAATTTATTTTACACCTACATTTTAATTAATTTTTGCTTCAAATCCATATTCGGGTCAGTCAACCTGCAGAAAAACTTAACGTCACACTCTAAACATCTCATCTAGTAAAAACGTTTGATTCTCTGTCCCATAGAGGATTATAATGCGGTTTAAAAAGAAAAGTTTTTTTTTTTTAAATGTAGTGTGTCTGAACACTTCACAGCCCATTACTAGCTGATCTCTGATCAGTGCAAGCGGTGCAGCGAGAAGCAGTTAGACGCAGCGTTCATAGCGGGATTTCAAAACGCTACCTGATGACATTAAAACACCGGCAGTGTTTAAGAACTGAGCCGGAGCTTGTGTTAAAGTATTCAGCAGACAACTGCGGCTGCATACGACACATTTACCTACTTTACTACCCACTGACTGGTGATGTAATAAACAGCAGGAAGACAAGAGATGGTGAGCTTGAGTTATTCTGATTCTAATCCGACTTTATTTTTAACAGGTTTTTGCCTTTAGACAGATTTTTTTTTTTTTAGGCATTACTTGCCTCATGCTTGACTTTATTTACAGTAGTTATAGACGCAACATAAGCTGTTGTCATCAAGAGGAGGGGAGAGTCCACGCAACTGGGCAAATATATGACTAGAGATATTGCCTGCCAGGTTCTTGCTGGATTTTCCCCCCCCCCCGTCTTTTTGCTTAAAATGATTCTGCTCATCTATTGTAAGGGAACTTTCAGGGGCCAGACACATATTCCTTAATCCTCACATATCTGCAATCCTGATTTATTAAAGCCCACACTAACCAAACAATATGATGAGAGAAAAATAACTGAGAAGGCTTCCAGAAAGCCTGGAGATCAAGACCATCTTAAATAACCACAAGAAAGTGTAGTGCGCTGGCAAGCAAGGACATAAAACTTGCAGAGCTTAAAAACCTCTGCACAGTGCTTTACGTTTCGTAAATTTATAATGTAAGAATTTGTTAGACCTATTTTTCCAGACAAATCCAGTTTCCAGCAAAGAAAGAACATACTGCTAACACAAATAACAGAATGTACTGATAGGTAAAGCTTTTTTTTTTAAACATCATTAAGGAACAGCGTTAAAAATAAGGGTAAAACAACAAGCTACAAATTAGGGCACGTTGTGCACATATAATGATTCTGTAATCATGCATAAACAGAAAGCACATGGACCTGTCACCCAGTGAAAATATTTAGGGAATTAAAAACTAGAGAAACAAAGGTTTCAAGATACTGAGGGGCTAAACTTCTAAAATAAAAAAAGTAGAATAAATGAATAAAAACGTCTAAATTTAAAGCAGCCGATCTAAACCAAAGTGCTGTTGCTAGAGAAGGTGATGCAACGCTTGAAAGCAGACATTAAAAAAAGCAGAATGCCTGTTAAAATGAAAAAAATAAATAAATAAAATAAAATAATTCCTGTATTTTAACTTCTGTTTATGTTCACCAAAAGTTCTCACCTGAGCTTTCAGAGAGGTGATGGTGTCCTCCAGCTCCTTCCTGAGATCCGCCGGCATCAGACCTTTGATCTTCTCCTCATACTCCTGATGCACCATTGTCACCTGGGAAGACAGATCCTGTTAGATCAAACGCCATCAAGTCCAAGACCAACACGGTCACACGGTGATCGACGGAAGCGGCCGAACAAGGGCGTCTCAGTAACTTAGAATGTCCCTGAAAAGTTCAGTCATTTCAGCGATTCAGTTCCTAAAGTGAAGCTCAGATTTGACAGATTTATCACACATTGACAGACATATTTTAAGCACTCATTTTGGTATGAGTTTATGATTACGGCGCACAGCTCATGGAGACGCCATAATAACATATAACAATCAATAAAAAGGGTTTTCAATTCAACATGTCTGTTTTGAATTTCAGGTTTTCCGTCCACTTAACCTTCCATTAATATGCTGGAAAAAGTCTACTTTGTATTCTGTAGGAATAACGTTTTAGTGGACCATTTGCAGGACAACTATTAGGTCTGCAATCTCTTTTGTGATTGTGTGGAACATAATACTGGCATATCATAACATTCCTGCTTTTAAAACAAACAAACAAAAAAATAAATAATCAGCCTTATGGAATATAAACATTTTTCAAAAACGACTAATTACGTTTGTCTTTCCTGCAAAACATAATCACTAAAATTAGCAGAAATAAACAGATTGTACATTTATCACTGCGCGTCATATCTAGACAAGTCTCAGTTTTTGAACTGAATCCCTGAAGCACAAAAAACATTTTGACGATATTCTACTTTACGGAGATGCATCTGTACACCATTAATCTGAGAATGTCCCTGCTGAGTAAGTGTTTCTGCATGTCTTTGACTCCGAGGCACTGTAAGCCAAGCAGCAGCTGACACACACACACACAGAGTGTGAGGGTATCCCCTCTTTATTCATGCCTCAGAGTTCCCTCGCTTTTCACAGCTCCTTCACATCTCCACAGGGGGTCCAGCGGCGTTGGCATGACTCGGCTCTGCACGACACCCCCCTACTGGTTGTTGGCCACTACAGCTGTATCCGCCACAAAGCACTGACGGGGGTTTGGAAGAGGATGGATCGCATGAAACACAGCAGCAGCAGCTCAATAGCCAGCGAGCTATCTCCACTGGGGAGGACGGGAGGAAGTCTGTCTGGGGCTAAATTACACTCTGCTAAACCAGAGTCTGATTATAGAAGTTGAAAAGGGTTTGGTTAGTGCAACCCCCACTTTTTACCCGCAAACACACATGAATGGAAGCGCTCGTATACGCGCTTGCAGACATGCGAGCACAAACCGAGCTTTTTACGGTACTGTAAAAAAAGAGTTTATGGCGTTCAGAAGAGCCGCCGAATCAATTAATTCAGAGCTCGACGAGCGCTTCGGAGAGGCGACGCAACAGTTTTCATCCGCATATTTCAAGGTGTAACCAGGGGGAGAGTCTGTGTGTGGCAGAGCCAGAGTCCAGCCAAAGTCCAATCTGCTCTTTCAAGTGAAGAGAGCGTGAATGAAGTGATGGGGGACGGTTAAAAGAAGAAGAAGAAGAAGAAAAAAAAAGATCTGCTACCCTAAAATAATCTTCCTGTTGTGGATTTAACTGATTGTTCTGGCTTTGGCTAATTAATCTTCCTGGGCACAATGAAAAGGACTGGGGAAGCACTTCAAAGCAACCCTCAGCATAAATGATCCCTACATGAGGCAGCTCACTTTGTCTCGGCACAGTGTGCAGCAGATTAGTCTGGCACAACTTCGCCAATTTCTCCAGCCTCCTTCCAAACCTATTCATTTGAAAGTGTTAGAGCAATTACTGTGGGTTAGGAATCCATCGGTTAAGAAAAAAAATATGTTATTTTTCCCCATGCTGTGTGAGAACGGGGTTCAGGACAGTTTAAAAAGTGACCTTTTTTTAAACAGGTTGCAAAAAAAACCAACAAAAAAAAACAAACAAAAAAAATAAACAGGTTGTAGAAGCTTTAATTTCAATGTCCTGAAGACGTCTATCTCTATCTATAGCAGCTTCTGTAGTCATAACAGAACGGCAGGCCAAGACAAAACACACTTCGCCGCTTCAGACCGAAGCAATAAACAATGGTTGAATAAACACATCCCTTACCAACCGCTCTGAATACAAGTCTCAGATTCTTCAAAAGCCAAGCTCCTTAGTTTTGCATTCTTGATTCGTGTATGGTGCCGCCGCCGCGGCAATGAGAGGTCCGCTCGAGCTAAATTATAAGCTCTCTTGTGGCGACGCTGTCTCCATCGTCTGTCCCATACATACGCTGGAAGGGGAGAGCCTACAGCAGCATATTCTGAAAAACTCCAAGAGAGCTGCAGGGGAAAACTGGTAACCTTGTATTGCCTTGCAAATATATTCGGACACCTTGTTTTCTCTCCTTTTCCTCACGTTACGACAACTGGCTTTAATGCATTTTATTAGCAAATGAAGGATTTCTAAAGGATGCATAGTCTTAGAAAAAGTAAAATAAAATAAAAAAGAGTAATAGTTAGTAACTCTAACATCAATATGCTTTGATCTAAACCATTAAAGCTCAGGCTGTATATTTAGAAGCTGAACCTCCAACAGCTGTTCTTCCTGTTTTTGTTCCCTTCAGTTTTCCCATCAGCTCTGACTAGCTTGCCTGTTCATGCAGAAGAAACATCCCTGCAGCATGATGGTTACACTTCCATGTTTCACTGTGTGCTTCATTACAATGTAGAGCTTTAGGTTTCCGCCAAATCTAGAGTTTTCTACATGGGTGAAAAGAGGAGTTTAGGTCTTCCTCTATTCTATCCCTTCTTTTTTTTCTTGTCACCTTTGCCTCCTTCAGAGTTACTCTGGTTCTGTTGGCTGCTTCTCTGATTAAAGTCCTCGTTCACCGTCAGCTTATGTGAGCGCCCAGGTCTTCGTAGGTGTGTAGTTGTGTCGTACTAGCCAGGTTGACAATTTGACAAACTGATGGATCTTCATGACGCTGTTTGTTGTTTATTACTGCTAAAAACCTGAGGCAGACAGCTATATTTAAATTACATTTAGTTTCTATCAGAGAATCAGAGTGACGGGATTAAGATTTGAAAATAAATAAATAAAACAAACAAGGAAAACTGAGCCTCCTTTTACTTCTTTCTGTTAGTCAATCACATAAAATCTCAATAAAACACATTCAAGTTGGGCAAGACCTCTCACATGCGCTCAGTGTTTGGTTATTGACCAAGTCCATCTTATCTCAGAGCGTGTGGACGGAAGCAGCAGTCTTTATCATAACAATATCTCTGTTGTCTAAACCTGACTGCCGCTAACACACACAGAGACTTCGCCGTGTCTCTCGGTGGAGTTAGAAATGCAAAACAGAAGCATCCGACTCCCCAAAAACCAGACAGACTTGTTTTCTTAAAGACATTGTTCCTCCAGCTTTGCATTCTCTTCCAAAGGTCCTCCCTCTGCATCTTTCCTCTTCTTTCATGAAAACACACAGTTTTTTTTCCCCCTCTCTCTTTCAACTTCTTCTTCTTTTTTTTTTTTTTTTTTTTTACAGCAAAGGCATGTTTGTTTTCCCGACAGGCAGAAAGAGACATGCGATGACATCTGAGGGGAGTGGGGGGGGAAAGGCTCCTCACCAATTGGAGAAAAAGTGAGACGTATTTGAACAACGCTGCAGATCAAACCCGTCACTAGGACTTGGTCACTGACAGACTCCAGATGTGAGCAGAAAGGAAAGAAAGGAGAGAAAGAAAAGAGAGGGAGACACTGCAAAGAAAAACAAAAACAAAAGAAAAAGTGTGTGCCACTATTTCAGCTTGTAATGAAAGACGACTTTGAATTTCTAAAGACGCATCAGGTTTGATCTGTGCAGATCTCTTTTTGAAAGTGGGGTTCTGTTTGTTCCTGATGAGGTGCCGTTTTGAATACAGCGAGGAGCGGCAGTCGTTTTCCCCCCTCCCAGTCATCTTAAAATGACAACATTTCATCTATATATAGTCCTCAGATTGTGGTTTTGACTTTCTCTCATGCTTCGCGCCGTCACATGGCATGGCTTCTGACAGCTGCCAGCAGAAAGGAACAAGCCCTAAACACTTTCAACGTTCAAATGAAGTTTGTCACATCGCTGAAGAGGCTTGATGCATGCTAATGAAGCTGGTGTGTGTGTGTGTGTGTGTGTGCATGAAACAAATAGTGTGTGTGTGTGTGTAAGGTGTAGAGGGGGGGGGGGGAAGAGGCATTTTTTTTTTATATCATCCATTGTTCCCAGGTGACAAAACCCTTGTCAGGAACAAGAGGATACATCAAAAATGCCAATGTTCGCAAAGTTTGCACCTCCACATCCAGAGTTGGAAGTCAGCGAGTTCATGAAAGAGCGATTTGGAATCAAAAGCGCTTTGTTACAAGATGAAGGAGGGAAAACGGCTTCGAATGAGCCAGAGGTCTCTGTGGAGTTCACTGAAGCTACAGTAAGACAGGGATCCTACTCATTATGAAGGCAAAAACTCCTGACTTTTCCAGACTCAACTTCCCAGAGTTCCCAGTGGTTTACATTCATTTGAAAGTATTGAGTACAAAATATCCACTTTCGAATTGTGTCTGGTATTCATACAGGCAGCAGGCTTTAAATGCGGAAAGTGGGCAAGGAGGAACAGGGGGAGAAATAAGGAAACAAGGAGATATTAAGGAAGAAAGGACACAAGGAAAGAAGTAAAGGTAAGGATAAAAAAGAAAGGACATAAAAATGGACACGAGAAATGAAAGAACAAAGGACAGATTGAGGGACAGATAAAGGACAGAAAGAGGACAGGGCACAAGCATGAAAAGGAGAAAAGGAAAAGAAGGAACAAAGGAAGTATATTGTGAAACTTTAAGACACATGAGGGAAGGAAGAAGGGAAGGAAGGAAGGAGACTTAAACAGAACAAATCTAGACCTTTCCAGATTGTAGCAAGATGCTGACTGATGGCAGGTTGTGTGATAGTCAACTATTTGTTATTTACTAAAAACAACATGACTTTACATTCTCAACCGCCTAAATTGTCACCATGACACCAAAGACCTCATGAACCCATTGACTTACATGTAAATACTTTAAGGGTGACGCTTAAGGGATTTAATCAAAGTTAGCACCTGTGGCAGAGACCAGCGCTAAACTTTTACAGTTTGCCGTGTCTAGCCTGTCATTCATAAGGAGAGCTGCTCTCTACAGGCCACCATCTTGAAGGAGAGCCGAACCACGCACTGAGCTGATGAGATGCCGTTTTGGAGGCGAGGGCCCCTGTGAGTGCGGGGCCAGCAACATCTGTGCGAAGCCTGGGCAGGAAAGCTGCTTCAGCATGCGAGAGATCGGATTACAAAAGACACAAGAAACATCTTGGCAGATAAACAAGAGCAACATGTGAGCGAGGAGGAAAAGGCGAATCGGTGTGGCCTCAACTATTAGTGTGCATGAACCACAGAGGGCACAACTACTAACTGAGAAACGTATACAGAAAGAGAGATTAGCACTAAACACACACCAAGCAATGTGATTCAGACACGCTCGCTCAAAGCCTTTTCTCCGTTTATCTCTTAGCAGAATGTCAGGGGGAGAAAATCTGTTCAGCGTGTTCAAGACCGTGAATCACGAGCTGTTGAGAGCCTAAAGTGGGAACCAAAAGGCTTTGTCGCATTCATCGTGTTGTTTACTCGTCCTCTGCTTCAACATGCTTTTAACATACAGGTGTTAGCACCAAAACGAAAGAAAAACAAGAAATTCTCGTCTCCTGTATTTTACCTGACTCAATTTGTTAAAGGGGCAGTATTATGTAGTGTCGACTTTTTTGAGTAAACGTTTTTTATATTGATGTTCTAATGTTATTCCCCCATCAAAAACACACCTGGAGTGTTACCTTGACTATTTCAGGCATGTTTGGGAAAACCCTTAATCTCCCATGGCAACCATTCAGCTGCATTAAACACCTGGGTGGACCAAGCCCCGCCTTTGAGGCGGTATCCGAGTTCCCACCTTACAGAGCAGACATCGGCCACAACGCCCTCACTCGGATCCTTCAGACTAGCCAATAGCAATTAGCAAACACCTGGTGGAACTGCACATGTGCTGAGCTCATTATAGGAGCTACTTCTCAGTGCAACGTTGATAAAAATGTATTAAAGGGTTAATGGAGAGATAAGGTTGCTGAAATGTGCAATAGATGTGCAAGAACAATAAACCTGATGGATTGATTGATGTTGTGATGACTTCCTGAAGTCAGAGTGTTGGAAAAAGCAAAAGTCAAATTCCTTTCAAGTGACATAAATGCAACATTTTTTATAACAACTGAAAGTACATGATTGTGCTATAAAACCTTCTATATTGCTGGAAAACACAATACTGACCCCTAAAAAAATTTAAAAAACCAACTCTTTAGATTGCAATCTGGGTTTGTGATAGGCTGAAAACAACTTACAGAACTTAATCATACTTCAGGCCTAGTCCAATATGGCTGATTTTGTTTCATTTCTATCCAAAAAAGGAGAAAAAAAAATCAGATCAACAAAAAAGGATGAGAAAAAGAATATTTCAAACCGATTGCATGTGAAATATGTTAAAAATAATGTGAATTTCTTTTTCATAACTCACTACCTTGTCTGTCATATAAAATGTTATTAAATGATACTAGATTACACTGTTTTAAAAAGTTTAAAACAAGGTGCTAATCGTTTTGCGAGGCACCGGATGCCATAATTTAATTAAACTAAGACCACCTTGCAAGAAAGAGCAAGCAGAATCCCCTGCGGCGCAGCAAGGTGTGGATCAGTGACAAGTGGCTCCTGAAAACCGGTGAGCCCCGTCGACTCGATTTATGACGGCCCGACTGGGAGACGTGTGACGAGTGTGTGAAGTGTGTGCAAGGGTCAGTGGGCGGATCAGAGGGAACACAGGAGAACGAATGCCTTTGGAGTACATACCGCGGTACAAAGACCAACCTCCTGCGTGAGCACAGTCATTAGTTCTTTCTTCTCTGTGTGTGTCAAGGTCAAAACATAGTCTGATTACAGGGCATTCTCCACAGCCACTTGGTGCGCGTGTGTGCGCGCACCAGGGCTTTCCTTTTGAGCACAGGCAGCGGTGGCATTCTTGGCCCTAGGCGCTGACTCTTGAGGCCAGATCTCAAGGAATTTGGGAAATGTGCAAGGGGGCATATCGTTGACTCTGAACAGGAGAAGGAGAAACGGTAGGTGGAAGAGGGCAGAGGAGGAAAGGAGGCCAAGAATATTTTGTGTTTCTTTTGCAGCCCCCTGGAGGACTGAGTCAGAATAGTAAATCAGAAAGGAGGAGATTGCAACATGAAGCGATAAAGCAGCAAAAGAAGATGTTATAGGACAGGATTTTATGATCAAGAAGAATAAAACGGTTGTGATGCAAAAAGCTGAAGGTGAAGTTGGAAAAAAAAAAAAGTGATGCAATGATGACAGGAAGCTGCAAATTGTGCAGCAGAAAACAATGGGAAAGAAGAGATAAAGGGAAGAGGACAAACAAGTTCGTTACCCTCTCTTCGGTCTCCAGCTCCTTGTTGAGCAGCTTCTTCTCGGCACTGTGCAGCTGTCTCCGCAGACTCTCCAGCTTTTCCTGCAGAGCCTGGGGACAAGAAGAGGCGTTCAAGTCGGCTGACAGACGCAAACCGAAAAACAGTTTCTGCCTGGTTTAACATGTAAGTGACGCAAACGGGTAGACACTGATCTGCAGTTTGATTTGAGCTGAGAGGAGAAGGCGCGATGCAGCTAAATGAGAGGCCACAAGAGAATCACGAAAATATGCAGATGAGACAGAAAACCAGAGGAGGAACAGGGGATGCAGAATTTCTGTTTTTGCATGTGAAGTGAGAAAGCCGTGAAGAACTTTTTCCACAAAGTAGGAGCAGGGGGGTAAAAATGCTTCGTACAGAAAATGGTCAGATTGTCATAGAAGATTTTGATGGAAAAAAGATAAAAGGAGCTCAGAGCGTGTTTTCGAACAGGTCAGCTCCGACATTTAGGCGCGAGCGCAACACAGAACCAGATCTTTTCAGCACACTTCATCTTTGATTAGTCTGCACAGAAAACGGAGAGAGTGATGCAGGTGTGAACGCATGCAGCAACAGCACAGCAGCGAGTTTACAATTTCACACACACACACACCTCCGTCAAGCGTGTGAGGCTCTGGCAACAATCAATATCTGCGGCGTCACACCCTCCTCCCCCCCACACACACCTCCGGAGCTGAGTGAGTGAGCCAGGTGTTGGCTTGTTGACTCTCTCTGAGCAGAAGGAAACGCAGTCCAGGTGATAGGCATGACCACCTGATCTGCGGCCCACTCCACTGACATAAATCACGCAGACTACAAAGCTTTAGGGCACGAATGAGCTTCTGAGCAGCACCTCCGAGACGCACTGAGAGGTAAACAGCTGAAACTTTAGTCGGGCGTGTTATTATATGCAGTCAAACAAACAGGAGCCGAGTCTGGTGGAAAAACCCACCTGACCTATTTACTCAGTATTTGTCAGATGTAAGGACATAAAAATAAATAAATAAATAAATTTATCTAAATATCAAACTGTTCATATTATGAGGTTTTTGGGGGGCAAACATAAAGTCTATACCTCCATAACATCAAGTTATGATAGGATTTGATTCTTATTTTAATAAACCATCATGTCTACAATGTGAAATTAGGGTTCTCCTATTTAAAACAGAGGCTCCTGAACAACAGGCAGTCCCAATTTCGATCATTATTTAGCTTTCTGAACCCTGACCTCTTATGTGGTTTAGCTGTAATGTTGATCTGGAGTAAGAAACACCTTAAAGGGGCAGTATTATATATTTTCCAAGCTCGTAGTGCCATTTTGTATTGCAAACAAGTCACTATTTGGTCATTATAAAAATACTGTATTTACCAAACGTAACTTAAAAAGAAAAATGACTTCAAGGTTTGATGAATCGAAACTGGCCACTGTGTCTTTAAGAAGCTCTGTGAGAGCAAGTGTGTAGGCATCCCCCGACTGGCTGCCATGGGACACTCAAGGATTTCTCAAGCATAGATGAAACTCCAAGTATATTTATGAAGAGGAAGTATCAAAATAAGATGATATAAAGTCCAAGCCCACCTCCACATTTACTAGACAGTAATTGGTTTGACATGGCTGTACAGAGTGGCAGATGAGCTGACCTGAGTAGACGCCTGTATTTTTATTAAATAAATGTATTGTCTTGAAATAAGTTTCGTTTTCGAGCAATGCAAAAACACTAAATTGTGTAAGAAAACTAATTTATTCTGTAGGCAGCGTTTACATACAACAGTAAAGCCGGCAGGACAAGCGATGAAGATGAGGAAAATCAAGCCTCCTCCCCCTCTTTCTGAACCCACGCCTGATTTCCCGCACCGTGACGCAGGATATCTGGTCCACTTCTTCTGGGAAGGACGGCTAACTAGAGGGCTCCGCATGTGACGTACGCTTTCTTGTGGCATCTGAATTAGACGTGCTCAGAGCACATCGGAGTTCACAAGTTCAACGTTTCTCACATCATTAGCAGTATCATATGGGACGATTCTGCTGAACAACAGCAGTGCTTTGTGACTCAGAAAAAAAAAAAAAAAAAACGGCTTTGGAGTTATTTAGTCATTACTGGTGTCAGACAGGATGGAGGGATGATGTTACACACTGCTAACAAGAGGCAGCTCACTGAGTCTAATAGACCGAGGCAGCACTACAGGAAAACAACACGTTTCTGAAGTCGCAAACACCTGCCCTGAGTTTGACTTTAATCCAGAGGAATCACTCTGCCGCACATCTAAAGCGACATGACAGCGGGTTTACAAATTAAGGCTTCGATGAGCTTAATTCACGAGTTTCGATTTTGCTGGTGACTAATAAGGGGTGAAAGCATACAGGTTCGTACAACTGTTAACTGAAAAGAAAACAGGATCAGCATATTTTCAGTGACTTCTCACCACGAACTCAACTCAGTTTCTTTGCTCTTGTAGGCCTTTAAGGGAAAGATTGTCTGAATGTTGACAACAGTGAAACCTTTCACAAGCTATTTTGCTCAAAGAAAGCCACTCTTGGTTTTTACTCCTGACCAGAACCTCGAGGACCCGTGTAGACTGGTACAAAATAATAACGTTTACTTCGCACAAGACTTTGCATTAAAAGTTAGCTTTGAGTGTAGGTGAGAAGCTTACCTACACATCTAAAGCGACATGACAGTGGGTTTACAAATTAAGGCTTCGATGAGCTTAATTCACGAGTTTCGATTTTGCTGGTGACTAATAGTACGACATTCATATGTCGTACTCATCCTACGACATATGAATATCCTGACGGCAAGAGAAAATGGCAACAAGTAGCTTTCCTGATCTAGCATGTGCTGTCTGTAAAGGTGCACCGTGTGTCGGACAAGAAGCCAATCAGCAATCTGGGATTTATTAACCATAGGGAAAAGGATGATTGTAAGCAAGCCAGGAAGAGGAGTAAATTGTTTTCTTTATGAAGGGATGCAGACAGAGGAGTGTGACAGGAATGGAAAAACAGATTAAGGCATGACAGAGAAAGTTATATGGAAATCTGAAATTGCAAAGCAAGCCTTAGGAAAATAAAGAGACATGTGACTGAATCAGAAGGCGGAATGAAAGTTTAGAAAGGTGAAAATGAGAAGCATCAAGAATTTGAGGAGGGGAAAAAAAAACTAGCGGGAGACGAAGGGGAAAAAGAAAAAGCATGTGGCTGGCTTGCAGAGGTTGGGTCAGCGGCGCACTCCTGCCTCGCAGTTTCACAGTCGGGAGGCTTGAAGGTCTCGCTCTCTCTCTCTCTCTGCCCTCCCTCCCCATCAACAATCGGGCCTCAGCCTCTCTTTCATTCCAAACTTTCACCTCAAAAGGAGCAGCGGGGCACACGTGCACACAAGCACTGACAAACACTGCTTAGAGGGATTCATGCAGGTATAGGCACGCATCAATATTAACAGCACAAGTTCTAAAAGTGCGAGCGCCGCGCTCAGTCAAATCAGCGCGTGGTTATTGTGTGGCGCGCGCGCACGCACGCACAGAGACGCAGCAATGCCTGAGTCATTCTTTCCTGGGTGGTCCTCCTGCATAGATAAGGCAAGCATGCTTCCCCAGGGTGAAGCGAAAGCAACAGAGGGCAGGAGAAAACGGCAAAAGAAGAAAGAAGGGAGGGAACGGTGGGAGGAGGAAAAAAGGCCAGGGGCCTCTTTAAACTTGGTGTTTTGTTAGGAGCCGAGCTGCTCTTCATGTGCGGCGGGGGCCTTTCTATTTGCAGCGTGCTGTCAGAGGTTTCTCCCCAAAGTCTGGATTAAAGAGATCCTCTAATGACACTGAGGCTGGACGACTTCAGACAGCAGCAAAAACCTCACATTGCACCGCCTCCAGCCAAGGACACACACACACACAGAAAAGCAAAGGATGAGGCAGATGCACACAGACATACATATACAAAGCTGTAGAGCCCACACAGACACCAGCTTCAGTAGAACAAGGCTTTGTGTGCACATATGGCTACTGATCTAATAGTAAATAATAAAAGAGGTGCTAACCTCAAGGAGAGATGGATGGTCAGAGAGATGAGCACAGCCTCTCTTTTATCTGCACTTTTATCAAAGGATTGTGGGGAAAGGTAAAGAAGAAAGAAGCAGTAGGAGGAGGAGGTGGAAGAGGAGGAGTAAGAGGAGGAGGAGGAGAGGTCTTCCTCCTGAGGTGTTTGAGAAGAGAAACTTTTGCTTTTGCTTTTGCTGTCTTGTCTGCCTGCGTGTAGTAATAAAAACATGTAGTTTAGCAAGTCGACCAGGACAGCCCCTCTGAAATGAAACTCCGATATTGGTGTGAATTGACTTGCCTGTGCAGCCCTTTGATGCTTTACAGCAGTTTTCCCCGCTCACGCGTCGAGCGAGAAGCTACGCGGCGACGGCACCTGGAACCTTCCCGAACCGCGAAACGCCAAACACACGCATGGCACAGCTTACGGAGGCGTCTTCTTCGGGAGCGCTGATGAAAGTGCTGAGACAATTGCGGCGCTAATGAAGACATGCTGCAAATGAGTTATGCCCACGGGGGGAACACGCCGTAGTCTAACTTTCAGCTGCTGGGAGCTACGGTAGAAAGAGAATAGGAAACAACTCCAAAATACGTGCCATATGCCTGTCGTGTTTTCCTGCTTATTTGTGTGTCGGCACTTATGAATATATTCTGTTTATCAAATGGTACATTGCTGAACAACTGTTAAGTTCAGCTCAAGTTTCAAACATAGCTGCATGTTTTAAAAACTCCAGGTTTTTGTGACTAATTCCTGTTTTATTGTTCGCCGGCAGATGAAGGCCTCCATGAGCTGTTCCACTTCCCACGTTCCCTTGTAGCGTCCTGGAATGTAACTCCCTCCCTTATTTCCTCCCTCTCCGATATGAGGATAAAACAATCCGCAGAGCCGGAAAAGTAATCAATCAGCTGACGACGCGATGCACACGTGTTGAGTTGCACGCAGATCCAAAACATTTGCAGAGACATTATTTTGCATATGGGAAAAATGGACTGAGATTAGGGATACTGATTAAATATCTATTGGCTGATTGACCAGTTCAACTAAATTATTCAATGTGAGCGAGCAAAACTAAAGGTTTTCAGTTTTCTATCCTTGAAAATATAGTCCAGAGAGAGAAATTGCGCAGCTCTGCAGGTAAACAAAAATGATTATAGAAGTGGCACAGCATGATGAGCCCGGTTATTACAGTTGGAGTTAGATCCTTACCGAACAAGATATTTCCACAACTTCATAAAATTCAATGGGTTTATTACTGACAGAAGAAGTTAGGAGCTGCATTACGTTCACCTTCCTGTTAATCTTTCCTCTCCAACTCTCTGTTGTAGCAATAAATATGTGAGAAATTTCTAGAAGTTTGGATGTTGAAAACCATATTTCAGGAGCTAGGTTGTCATTGTTGTGTCCGACTCTCCACTTTTCAAGACGCAGCCAACATTTTCAACAAATCTGCACCGCAGGCAGTCCCAGCTGAACAACATGTACTCTGTGTCTGTAAGGCTACAGTGAACCTGTAAGTGATGCAGGACGAGGTCGACTGCTGAAATAACCAAGCGCCTCTTGGGAGCAGACGTTACCTTGGGTGATGTGTCTTCAAAAATATCAACACATGGCTCTGATGTACCTTCTTACCGTCACAGCAGCTGACTTTTACACCTTTCACTTTCTCAACTTTTGCACATACAAACCGACGGCCAGTTTCTCTAAAGCAACCTGGACTGATTTTTTTCTGAACACAAAACATGTTTTCTTTCTGTCCAGTCTAGAAGAAGACGCACCAAAAGAGCTTTGTAAAGTTTCTGTTACAGTTCTGGATGAACTGCTGTGAGCGACGAGAAATTTCCAAAGCAGCTCCGGCCATGTGGCTCTAATGATCACAGAAAGATAACATAGTGTTTCTTATGCAATATTGCCTTAGGAATTAATTATACTAATCAATACCTTTTATTAAAGAGGGAGGCTCCACCTTGGAGCTGAAGTCTCCAGCCGAGCCTCCACC
>NW_015112658.1:465094-474178 GCF_001443285.1 Poecilia latipinna | reverse complement strand
ATATATATATATATATATATATATACCAAACTTGCCAATTTAAAGAACCACAACTTGTTAAATTGTATCACATATGCTATAAAAAAGGAATACAGGGAGATAGGGGAGATAGAAAGATGTTAAAATTATAAATTTTATTGCCCTTAAATTATCTAAATGAACCACATGCATCTTCATATCCTCTAAAATACACAAAGTGCTGTTCTGATATCAGATTTTGCAAGGTCATGACATATATGTAGACAAAATCTGTCAAATGCAGGGTAAACATAAACCACTAACCTCTCTAGCATTTTCTGCTGTAGTCCACATTAAATGAAGGGCATTTTCCATGACATACAGACGCACAAGGCTTCACTAATGTGGTGAAATTCGCATAACAGCCCTAAATATAAATTCACACTGTCACACATTTGTGCTCATTCACAAAAGCAAAACAAGAACAAAGCCACTGACACACAGATGGCTGAGAAACTTTAGTAAACAAGCGCTCGGCTCAAGGTTGACGCAAAGATCTCGCGGTTGTTTTGAAGGACGTGGATGCACACTGGAACGGCGGGGGGAGCGGACAAATACGCGCTTGCGTACACAAAACGTTTGAAGCAGTTCTTTGCCTCTCCAGCAGTGTGGATCCAGCACACCTGTTCTTGATCCAGTGCTGCCATTCCTTCCCACAGGCAAAGTCATCCTTTCAACCCTCTCAGAAACCAATGCATATATAACCACACAACTACAGACGAGCTGCAGCTGCTACAACTAGCCGCGGCGAAAGTGGGCGCACGTTTGTGTGGCTCAATGTGTGCACACAGGACCCCCTGTTAATATTACGCATGCACAAAAGCCCAGCAACTAGTTCACAAAGACTACATCGACTGAGTTTGACAAAGACCACACTGTGTAGTGCACAAGCAACAGCACACCTTATATATTCCCTCTCATCCTCAAACACAGGGAGACAATGGTCACTGTTGCATTATGTAACGTGTCTACTGTCATTTCACCCAGAGGACCAGGACCTTCTCTTTGACTCGTTGCAGAAGTTGCTGCTGGATGTGCTGGGATCAAAAAGTCTGTCTTCCTATGTGGGTGTGTGACACAGGCTGTGTGAAGGTGTATGCTCAAGAATGCAACAGTGCCCAGAAAAGGGCACTAACTCAAAGGCCTGTTGTGTGAGAGACACAGACAGATAAAGACTTGAGGACCCGAGTTAGGAGAAAACTGGGGAGGCTGCATGTGGGCCCACAACCACTGGGCTATACAGGTGGGAGCGTGTGCATATGTTTGTGTGCGTGCGTGCATGGAAAAGATTCAGCAGGTAGAAAGACAGGAAGCACTGCTGTGGGGAGCAGGAACAGCGGTGCTGATCAAAGCCCAGGCGGGTGACACTATGGGCGGAGTGCCATTGTTTATTCACCAGCCACCTCTTCCTTTTGGCAGGGCGAGGTGAGCGCGTGTGCTTGCGAATGTGAGTGCAGAAGCAGAGTTTGAGACGGAACGAGTTCGGAGATACAGAGTTGGAAAGATAGGGTGTGCCAGAGAAAAGACACAAGGTGTTTGTGTGTGCACCTTGCTCTTGGCAGGCTAATGTCGGCTTCAGTTCAGTCAGGTGTGGCGTATGCACACTCATACTCTATATGCATGAATCTGTGAAGATAGTCATTAAAACCTGAAACATGTTATCAAAGAACCAGCATATAAACTTTTTCTTTGTTAGATGAAAAGAAAAAAAAAAAACATGTGGAGACACCAGTTACTGAAATCAGACAATTAAAACTGGCAACCAAACACAGGATGTGTCTTGTAGAGTACACTTTACAATCTAGGCAGCATCTATGTGGGCCAAAACACATTATCAGGGTAGGTATTTATCCCAGATAATGGCCCTAGTAAAGAAATGGTACTTTGGTTTTAATGGCTGGAGAGTGCTTAGCATTTCTGATTCATTTGTTTCAGCGGGATAATGATCAGCCATTTTGTGTTTACTTCAACGCTTTCTGTCGCAGGACACCGTGTGTAAATGTTGTATTTGCAATAAAGAAAGAGGATTCCAGCTGCACACAACTGAAAGTTAACATATTGACAGGACAGACATCAATCGTGGATGCTACGTTTTCGTCTTTCTCACATGAATGAAAACACGGTTTGTTAAGACTACGGATATACACAAAATGTGCACTTTTGATGGCCACACCAAAACACTGACTTTGTTGTCCTTTTGCCAACAAAGCCAACACTGGATTTGGCAGACCAATATGCACCCAAGCTGTAACATTAAGAACCAGATTTAGCATCTGGAAATTGTTCCCAAGGACGAATCAGACTTGTGCAGCTCCACAATTCTCTTCCTGAGATCTTGGCTGATTTCTTTTGCCTTTTCCAATTGTGTTAAACAGCAGTGTGTTTGAGGCATGGCCTTAAAATACATCCACTGGTGTGCCTCTAATTCAAATATGTCAGTTAACCAATCAGGGGTTTCCCAAAGCCTTCACATGATCATCTGAGCTCTCCCTCGTTGTTAAAAGAGAAAGTAATCATTTTGAATGGAAACTTTTGAATTCACAGAAAAAAAATGTTTTCACTGGGTTTCCTGGGATTTAGAATATGGGAATTATTTTGGTGATTCTAACTAACCTAGAACAAGATACGTTTGGTCTGATTTAACTTCAGACAGCAAGAAAAAAGGTGCATGTGTCCTTTTATTTGGTGTATCACTAATACGTAAATATCTAGTTTCAACTGTATGTGTATATTTTTGTTCCCCTATACATTCCCAACAGAGCAATTCCAGAGGAATATCCTATATGATCATAATACTTACGAATGAACAGATCATTCCAAAAAGTGTAATAAATGGAGACAAGAAAACCGTTGCAATAACTATCAAAAAAATGTGTTCCTCCAGTAATAACATTACGCATACAAAAAACTAAGATAATGAGCATACTTAACTTTACTGCCGATTAACTAAAAAAGGGCTTTAATGATGCGCAAAGGTCTGTGCAGCTAACACCCACATTTAAGAGGTCCAGCAGCAGCAGAGCCACAGAGGGAGCTAAATTCAGGTTAGAAACGACAGAATGGGGCTGCTAAAGAGAGGGGGGGGGAAAGGACATCTGATCCAGTGCAGCATGCATTCAGAGCAACTGTTTCGGGATTATCCCAATTCAAATGTGCGGCTAACTTTGATGTTATTTTCTTCCCCCCCTATTGTCTGAAGCCCCTCGCTCTCTTCATAATCCGAGGCCTTTGAAGTGAGCAGCGTGGAAACAATGTCAGCAGGCGACACACTAACTCCGATGGCCCACTGACAGCTCTCCGCCGCTCCTTTCTTTCCCCACCTTTTGTCTCAACTTCTACACTTCCTCTATCCTTTCATTGCTCTTTCCCCCTGCCTTTAGTCTCAAACACTGTTTGTCACCTCGCCTCTTTCCTTTAGCTACTTGATGCTTTAAATCTTTCTGTAACTTCCTTATTTTCTCCTCTTTATTACCTGTTAGGTCATCTCAACCCCCTCTCTCGCACCACACATAAGTCTGGTCTTCACTAAATTATTCAAGCATTAATTGGAATCTCATTAGCTGGCGTTTAACACAAGGGGATCGCTATAATGAAGACACAGATAATGAAAGCTGTTGTCTGCTCATAACACTGATGCCAAGAGAAATGTAACAGCTTATGACACAAAAGACAAAATGTGTGTGTTATTGCTTGTAGTCAGTGTAGACTACAAGCAATAAGAGTGTGAACAATGACACTGATTTTCTGTGCTGTTTTAGAATTGTAGTCTGCCTGTAATTTCTGCAATGGCTGTCATGAAGTGGGGTTGTAGGTGGTGAGGAGAGACGCTGAGACCCAGGTTATGGTGATGAAGAAGATGAATATATTTAATGATGATGCTCACAGTCCAAAAACAGGCAGCACGGCAGAAAGACAGGCACACAGCCAAATACCGGTAGCAACTGATACACAGGACTGAAACGAGAGCTAACGCTATCCAGGACTAAACAGTTCTACTGGAGCGAACATACAAAACTGAGACATTAGACATTGACAAACGACAAGGACCCGACGAGGAACACAGACAACAGGTGGGTTTAAATACACACGGGGTAATTAAGGAAACGAGACACACCTGGGGATCAATCGGGGAGGACAGGACAGAGACTCACAGGGAAACAGGAAAACATAGAAAAACTCAAAATAAACACAGATCATGACAATGGCAGTGGAGGAAGTGAACAAAGCTGTTCAGTGTGCGTTGGCCACGCTTCCAAATACTGAACTAACACCAACTGCCATCTTGTTCAGCTCAGCACTTCTCTTTTCTAATTGGGGGATGCTACCTAGTTAGCCCTGCTGCGAAGGATAAAGAAAAATATCTGCAAATGTGAGAAAAAGCAACAGAACTGACCTTAGTGGGCAGTCTACCAAACACAATGGGAGCTGATTAGTGATACAACTGCAAGCAAGTGTTACAGCCAATAAAAAACAGGGTGGAGGACAAAAATATCGAAAGACGAAGACAACATCAGCAGCAAGCTAACTGTCGTCTACATTTCTTTACCTTTTCCTCCTCATCCTCTTTTCCTCTCAACATTTTCACAATAAATTGGTGGATTACTGCCATCAACTGTTATGTCTGGTAATCCCTTCAAGTGTCAGAAACACAAGAATTTGCTCAACAGTACAATGCATTCAGTTGGCCTTAGTTGGTGTGACAAACAATGTAAATTGTGCAACCGCTCATCTCATTTCCCAAGTGTGTAATCCTCAATCTATGTATTGCCACACAAACATCTGCCGAAAGTGTCAAGCATGGTGGTGGCAGAATACTACGAGTTTTGCAGCCCATAGCACAAAGTGAGTGCAATGATAAAAACTGTGAGTTACAAACCAAAACAAGTACGGGCTGAGTGTTGTGCAGGAAACTGGTGAACTCAATATGCCCCAGCAGAATTTAATTGAGCATAAGAAAAGGGTTTTAAATTAATAATATGACAGGAATATATATCTTGATTGTATTGATTGTCATCAATTAAATAAAGTTACAGAAGCTACTACACTAATTATATCTAAACAAATTTTTGAATTTGAAAATCTGTCAAATTTGTGACTTTATACTTCAACAAGCAATTGCCTCTGGCTGTCACAGAATAATGCTTTTCTGATGAATCCTTTGCATTTGTACATACTTAGATTAAAACAGAAGCCTTCCCTATGTGTGGGATATGGTTGTTACTTTCTGTTGTGGAGTAAAATGAAAGGCTGTGGAAAAAAGCAAACTCTGGACAAGGAGCAAAGATCTAAGGGTCGGCTCACAAACCTGCCTACTTCCTATACAAGGCAGCTGCGGCCACAAACAGACTAAGTTGTGTTTGGAAACATGTACTGATCCCAGACCAGACACAACAACTCTTTATTTAGGGAGCCACACCCAATCAACTGCCAGTGCAACTGTCTTCCAGCCTGCTTTATGCACAATAAAGGACCTTATGTCCGAAAACTCATCTGGTTGCTGCTTTGTCTATACATTTTAAAAGGGGCTGAAGGGGAATTAGGTTGTGTTTTAGGACATAAACAGTCACAGCCTATAAGACTGAAGTCCGAGTGTGAAGTTAAATTGTAAAACAGAGTAACGGTGATGATCAAGGCACGGGGTGCAGCAGGCGGATATATAACTTTCACTCAGACACTTAAAGACACTATGGAGTTTGAAACTAGCCATAAAAACGACAAAGCACATGCAAACAGTGAGTGGGCTCTAACAAAAGAACAAGTGACCCGTGTCTACTCTATTAAAGTCAAACCCAGACAGGACGTTTTTTTTTTTTTTTTTTTTTTAAAGCATGAAGTTTGCAGACAAACCCCTACTTGACACAGTTGAGGGTAAATGTCCACAACTATACATATGAAAACACAAGAAGCAACACCTAGAAGGCTAATAGCCTCACGCCAACTCAGGTTACAAGAAAGCTGACTTGTAAAACTATTTAGATTCATGTTAATGAAACCCTTCACACAATGATAATATATTATTTTAAAAGATTATGGACGTTTACGATGAGCTGATAAATTTGTTTACTTAAAACAACAAAGAGAAGAAGCACACAGCGACACTTTGCACTTTCTATTTGAGAAATTTAGGGATGTTCTGATGCAACCCTAAACCCAAAAAGAACAGGCATCAGTATTGCTTGACGAAATTCAAACCCTAATACATGTTGTTGCACAATCAGCAAGCAATGAAGTCAGTTGCATTTTGCAGGTCTGGCTTGAAAAGCTGCATTTCACATTATTTTTCTGCTTAAAAAACTCTTTCACAAAACTATTGTTTTGTCTAACAATAGCTTTTTTTTGTTTTCCAAAATTCACAATGATTTTCACAGTTAAGGAAATATAGAACCTGCAGAAGCTGCAGAACGAACATGATGACAAGAAGGAAGGACATAATGAAGGAAGGAATCGAGGAAGGGATTAAGACACAGAAATAAAATGAGAAAGAGACAAGAGAAAAGAAGAGTACAATAAATGACAGAAATAGGGAAGAGAAAAACGGCATAAGAAATTAGGAAATAAAGATAAAAGGAAAAAATGAAATAGAGAGAGAAAGAAAACTAGAAAAAAGAAAAGGATACAAGAAAGGAAAGACACAAGAAGGATGCATTGAAGTACAGAAGAAAGAAAGGACACTATGGAGGACAGAAGAAAAGAAGGAGTGGTATGAGAAAGAAAAAAAGAGTTGAAAAATCAAGGAAAAGTCAGTAAGGAAAGAAGGATGGAAGGGCATGCCCTGCGACAGACTGGGCATACCAGGGTGTACCCCGCCTCTCGCCCGGAATGTTAGCTGGAGACAGGCACCAGCACCCCTCCCGACCCCACTGAGGGACAAGGGTGTACAGAAAATGGATGGATGGATGGATGGATGGATGGATGGAAGGAAGGGCACAGAGAATAAATAAATGAAGCAAGACACATGAAGGACAACTCAGAAAAGACACAGATAGACAAAATGAGTGACCCTGTGAAAAAAGGAAGGAAGGAAAAACTCAGGAAAGAATGTGAGAAAGGAAAAGAAAGGCATATGGGATAAAACAAAGAGTTCAGTAAAAAAAAATGAAGACAGGCAGAAAGAGGAGAAAGGAAATGGTAGACACAGGACAGGATTCAAGGAAGGATACAAACAAGAAAGGATGGAGGGAATGTCATGATTTTAATCAATTTAATGTCGCATCAGATTAGGGCTCAGTCTCTGCAAATGTCCAAAAATGGTACTTAACCTGTATTATGTCAGGCTGCCCCAGGGCAGTTGTGAATATAATCTGGTAACTTGCATCATCAGTGTGAGAATGCGTGTGTCAATGGAAATGACTGATTTCATTGTAAAGCATCTTTGTTTTGAGAGTTAAAAAGCACCATCTAAATCTGATGTCATTTCATTTCATCAGTGAGAACATATCCTGACTGGGACATCTCTGGATCAGACGCAACTGCGAAGAAGTTGCCAGCACAAACCTTGTTGGCCTGCTCGGCATCGTGGGTAATCGCCTGTCTCTCTTCGTCCCACCGAGCATTGGCCTCCTTCAGCTGCTTCTCCATTGCCTGCTTCAGGCGAACAGCCTCTTCTTTAGAGTCGCATACCGATGTCTGCAGCTCTGCAATCAGCTGTCGAAAAAGGGGGGAGAACAAAAAAAAAAAAAAACGTGATGATTTTACTTGGGACTCCACAAACCTGAACGAAGGAGTCAACGTTGAACTGGTCGGGCAGCTCTCATAACAAACATTTCACTGTAAAAACAGAATCTGGACGGCGAGCAGTCACCAGCTTTTTTCTTACCGATCTCTCATGTCTTTTTTAGAGACAAGACAGGAGACAATAGAAAGAGAAAGGAGAAGAGGGAGTAAAAAACCCCCCAAAAAAACAACAACTTCCTTCTCGTAAGAGCTCGTCGATTTTGTGTTGGTGAACTTGTGGTGCACGCTAAGATGAAAAGGAAGTGGCTCGTCTTTGAAAATCTTCCGTCCAAATTAACATTCTATTTAAGCCGCAGTTCGCGAGAAGATGAGGAAAGATGAGAGCGGGTGAAAGAAAGAGGAGGATGGGGGAAGAGCAGGGGTGGTTGCGCGGTGGTTCTGGAGCTAGCTCTGGGCTAGACGGATAATTGTTTACCGTGTTCACACGTCGGAGGACTAGGCCTGCTGGAATCTGTCGGCTGTGTGGGAGTACGGCAGGTGAGCCTCTACAGGTCGCCCACAGACAGACGGAGATGATGAGGGTGGAGCAACGGCGAAATGTAAATTAAGATTACTGTATGAAACCACATTGTTCTTGGAAAAAAAAAACAACAAAAAAAACAAAACAAACAAACTAATAATTAGGCATATTTGTACATGAACTTTCAGCTCTCGTCCACTGGCCCCCCACCCCCCCAACTCCACCGCCTCCCAGCTCCCTCTGTGGACGGTCAGGAATAAAGTAATGGCCTTCTCATCCAATACCACCCACCATAACCTCATCATTAAGCAGCGAGAGAGAGAGCGCAGCCCCTGTTCAGTTCACAGGTCACCCAGGAGGACCACTCTCAGCGAGGTGCTTAGCACACACGGCCGAATCTGAGAAGACGTTAATTAGGTAAGTGTGTGTGTACGAATGAGCAAAAAGGGGAGACAAAAGTGAAACGGACGAAATATGCATGAGAGACGGTTGTGTGCGCTCAAGCACGTAACATACACCGCTGTATCTACTGTGTCTTTATTCCCCCTAGGATAATGTACGGTATGGTATGCTTTTAATTGGGCTATTAGCCATGCAGCTGAGCTCATGAGCGATGCCCCCCTGTCAGTCACTAAGGGGTTAACAACTGGGGTTATCCTTTGAGTTTCAGACCTCTTGTTTACATTTGACTGAGTTGTCCCAAGGGGGGGAGGGCTGAAAAAAACCTCAAGGCTCCACCTTTACATTTTAAAACAAAGCTGATGAAGCGCTGAAAAACACTCTGAATTAATCAAGCGTCTTAGTATTATTGCAAAAAAGATGCGTCTTTAACACCATTCTCTTTACGGCATGCTTCAAATCTTTCACACAAA
>NW_015112658.1:417934-460774 GCF_001443285.1 Poecilia latipinna | reverse complement strand
AAAGACTCTTCTTTAATATCACAGTGTGTTTGTTAAACATGTGCCAGCTTTTTTGCTCCCAAAACAGAGGATTAATCACTTAATGCTCGTCTGCGGTGGCACACTTCGTCACCGAAGCGGCCAAACATGACTGAACTTTCACACAGCATCCGACTTCTTTTGAAGTCGAGCATTGTGTAACTTAATAAGCTACCGTTCTTTCACAACATCTGCTTGTCAACCTGGCTTTCAACTTGGAGCTTTTGCCAGCTAACCCAAAATGTGTGTGTGTGTGTGTGTGTTTGCGTGTGCAGGTAGGGGAATAGAGGGGGGATTTACAGGTGGCAAGAAAGAAAAACAACCAACCCCCACCACTTTTGAGTACTCTCTTTGAGGAACAAGGTGCAATTATGGTCAAATGATTGTAATATTTTAGCTCGACATAATCAACATACTGTTGTGTAAACAGTACTTAATGGTGTTTTAGATCTTTAAGCCGGTGAAGGGAAAAGTGCTTGAACTTCCCAAAGCATTTTTGCTGAATGGAACATTTTTAAAGGAAGCAATAGTTCTGCTTGGAGAGAAGAATTACCCCGGATTTAAATGGGCTGAGGTGACATGTCCTAATGGCAAACACATGGCTCCGAAAAACAAGTGCAGGTTCAAGTCGACGGGAGGGGAATAAAGGTGAAGGAGATGCAGTAAACGGGGATCAGAGGACAAGGAACACGATAAAAATATAAGAAAGAGAGAAAAAGACTTAAACAGATGTTTGGTGTGATCGAGCATGGAGGCTCTGCCGAAATAAACGAAACACTGCAAAATGTTGCAGGGATAAGGCGGCTGCAGCAACCTGAGCCACCGTAGCCCTGGGCTAGAACGTGGAGAACTGGGCCGCTCTTGTTTTCTCCAATGTGGTTTTGATAATAGCAGAGGTTCAAGGTAGTAAAGCATTCAAATGGTCAAGATTTTCTGAGTTTTGGATACAGTTTTTCTACTGCTTTCTTTCACCAACACACAAAGCACTACGTGACAAACTGGGATGCATAAATCTTTTACACCTGGAGAAGTTCAGAATCATCAACTGGTGATTTTCAACTTCATCTGCCCTGACTGGCAGAGTGGGTGTTACTGCAGAAAGAAGAATTTTTTTTTTTGTCTCAGCAAGGTATTTAAAAATAACAGAAACACAAAAAACTGTAAGTAGCTTGTTTTTTTTTTTTTTTATAAAAAAAAACGTAATTCCTATATTTTCATCTCAGTTGAGCTGGTAATCTAGATTCTTGAGGGCATCCACATGGAAATTGATGTCATGCTAGCTAGCAATGCTAACCACACGATGACATCGATGTCCTCATTGTCCCCTGTAAAAAAGTTCAACCCATATGCGTTTTTTTGTGCACAGTCTTTTCCATTCAGTAAGTTTATCCATTATTGTTTGCCTTTTGATTATGCTAGACAAAAAGAGCAGAAACCTTTTATCTGACCTCACAACTGGTCAAATAGCAACTGAATGAACTGAATGGATACGAGGTCTGATCTGATGCTAAATTGGTCAAATCAAATTTTGATTCTGTGAGATTGCCTTCTGGTGGTCAGAAAATAGCATTGCAGATCAGATAACGCATAAAACTTAGAAATGAGCATCTCGATGAATGAGTAATTTCCCGGACACAAAAATGAACTACAATCACAATCAGAGCTATTTAGGATAAAAGCGTCTCCATCATCAAGTGAGCTACACCAAAAACCCCGTCTTAGCTAACAGCGTGGGAGAACAAATGGGCTGAACTTGTTCTGATGAATCTCCCAGGAGTAAACACTCACTTGCAAATAAAGTTAAATTATATCCTGAAACATTGTGTTGAATTTCAAGGTATCCTGAAGTGGGGCTACTTTAAATAAAGTAATTTGGAAGAATATTTGAATACATCATCATCACTGTTTAGGTCTAGGCAGTAACAATGCCAGAAAGGAATGTCTGCAGAGAAATATTTGTTAGCTGTTCTAAGTGTCAGGAATTCATTCTTTGCATGCCAAGAGTATATTTAGCCCGTTGGATGAGGCCTCACTGCACTTCAATCTAGCAGCGTTAATAGTGTGCAAGATGCTAATGGTCACAGAGAGACTATGAACTGTCGTCATGACAGATGAGAAACAAAGGAGTGAGGAAAATCGGGCTTATATGATCAGTGCTATATTTACTAAGAACATCTCCATTATGTGAATTTCTGATAGTCTGCCCCCTGCTTGTATAAACTGAAACTGAAAACCAACAATTTATTTACCCAGTAGTACGAATAATTAATTTATGAAAAAAATATCTCAGTTTTATACCTAAATTCCTTAATGAAAATTTGCTATAATTTAAGTTACTTTTGTAGGTATGTGGATTTTTTTTAATTTTTATTTTTACTTTTGAACATTTTGCTTTTCCTTGAGGCCAGAGGGGCAAATGCTGCAGGTAAAAAAATCCTTCCCCCCTCCCCTCCCATCAGTGAGTTCTGTGACAAAGTTGGGTGGAAAAGGGAAATATTAAATGAAAGAAGGGGCAGAATAAGGCGGGAGAAAAGAAACTGATTACCTGGGCAGACTTGGCAAGCTTCTGATTGTACTCCTTCTCAATCTGCTTCAACCTGCTGTTGGTCTGCAACAAGAAAGAAGAGAGAGACGGGTGTGAGAAAGAGATATGCAGACAGGTGGATGGAGGGACACAAAGAGGCACAACTGAGAGGTGAAATTCAATCTTCTGTTAGGAAGTGCACAGAGGCACATCACCCTCCCAACCAAACCTCTCTCTCACATACACACACACACACACACACACACTAGTGTTGACCTCTGTCTGTTGGCAGTGTGTCCCTGTGGCCCCTTGGCAGCGCTCCAGCCTTAACGCCTATGCGTGCCAGAAGGTAGTGACGGTCATGGTGCCCAGAGGGCACCAGTCCCTTTTGATCTCCGACCAACAATCCATCACTTAACAAGAAAGGGGGTGTTGGAAGGGTGAATTAAATGTTGCTGCCAATTAACCACTGAGAGGAAAAAAGAAAGGGATGATCGAGAAAAGCTTCAGGACTCAACACAGTGAATTGATGTCAACCGAGTGCTGATCTTCTGCCAACCATCAAGTAGTTTACAATGATCTAAGAAAAGAAGGTGCATCATTGTATAATTGAGATATCTAACTCTTATTTAAAGGGGCAGACATCATTATTGTCCCATTTCCTTTGCAGTTATATTTTGTAGTTCATGTTAAGAGTACAGATTTCAATGTCCAAAATCAAGAAAAGAAAAAAAAAAAAAAAAAGCATGAAGCAAACAAGGCAGATGGGAAAGTAGAAAAGTAACGTTATGTTTGGACCTCTAAATTAAAGCATCTATGTGTAACAAAGAGCAAAGCAAGAAGAAACAAAATATAGGAAAATCTTCAGTTTGAACTTGAGTTCATAAAGTGCAGAATGTCGGTCACTGAGGAGTTATTGATTTAATATAATAATACAATCCGTGAACAATAGTTTTGTAAAGACAGGTCAGTCATAAAACGTAAAATCCATGACCTTCAAAAGTGACTCCAATGTTTTTTGCACAATGGGATGTTTGCGGTAAGAGTACTCACTCTGTCCATTTTCTATGTTTCTAATAAAGGCCATATACTGATCTGATATATTCCTTTGTTGTTAGAGAAACAATCCAATTTTTACATTGATAATATGTTATGCCCATAGATGGTGTGCCATCAAAGGCTTGTTTATACCAGCAAGATGTGTAATAAAATGGCTTATTATCAGCATTGAAAAACAAAGGCAAATACATCTTTTGATTTATTTGTTAAATTATATATATATAAAAAAAGCTATAACATTTCTTTAAATCACTAATAATTTAGGGCTTCTTTCAATTTTAAGACAAACACTCTTTGTCATATCCTGAGAGTCCCTGACAGACAATTCATGAGCAAACACTGCTCCTTTGAACACACCCCTCACAGCCATCAACACCTAAGCTGCGTTCGGCCTCTGCACCCAATCCAAACACTTCCTGACAAACACCGCCGTCCGCTCTGAACGGACACACCTGTCACCACGGATACACAGAGCCGTCACCAAGGACACGGACCTGTCTTCCCGCGCCAGGATTCTTTGAGTGGCGGCCCCGCTTGTCCCCAGGGGCCCTGCAGCACCTGATGAGAGCGCGGAGGACAAAGAAGGGTGTAGAAAAGAGGAGAAAAGGAACTGTGCATGTGGGAAAGGGGAGGTGCAAATGGGGCTCTTATTCCTTACATCTGATGCATTTGTTGTCTCCTTTGACTGTGGCAGCACCACAGCTTCACTGAATAAAAATCAGGGTCGTCAGTTTGTACGGCAATTTGGCAAGGGACAATATTTCTTAACCGTTTCGCTCAGACAGTAGCTCTGCTGCCTCGATTACAGCGAAAGATGAGACATAAATAGTGGTTGAGGAGTCAAAGTTATACCTCACCATCACCGCAGTTGGTTGTGAATTAATGAGATGTTTGCTGTACTGTAAATGACTTGGCTTCACATCTAAATGCATTCACAGACACACTGCCATACTGACACGCAAACAGTCTCAGATGTTTCATAAAAACATAAAGAGGCGGCTACTAGATTATTCCCTTTACTTACAGTCACCCAGGGGAAGGCAGCAGAAAGCACTGTACAACATCAAGCATTAAAGAGCCGAGCCATGAAATACACATTAAAAAATGGCTGAAAGTAGACTGAGATGTAGATGGAACATGTGAGGAAAATTAAAAAAAAAAAAAAAAGGCCCCGCTGGACTGCGAAAAACAAAGCTAAATTAAAAGCCCAGCCATATGTGTGCGAGTCTGTAAGAATTTTCAAAGAGTCTACCTGTGCCCTGCCAAAGGCATTTTTATGCTGAAGGCACTTTGAGGCTGTATCAGGCTCTTCAATCGCCTCTTAATCCTAGCGGTGTGGAGTGCAGCTGCTTTGAAGTATGAGTGTGTGTACAGATACCTTGTGGATGTGTGTGCGTGTTAAAGAGAGTGGAAGTAGATCTGAAGGCAAGGCATGCACCGCTTACCAGAACTTAATTAATAATCTGCAGTGGGAGCCAGGCCAAACACACACACACACACACACGCACACACGCACACACACACACACACACACACACACACACACACACAGACAAAAGGACACACAACACAAAGACTGGGACAGGAGTGGCAGAAGGCAGAGTGACAACTTTCTCTGACACACAAGTCACAGTTGCTCAAACACAGATAATGGACAAACAGAGAGCCTGACTTTGATCTATAGCCATTTAGAAAAGGCTCGCTCAAGGTGTGCATTCCAGGAACACTCCATTGAATCGCTGCTAAAAGCAGGTAAGAATTTCTCTGTAGTGTTGACTCTGATGGTTGACTTTATGAAAAAAAAACCCAAAAAAAAAACCACACACACACACAAAAACAAGTATACCTAGAAGAACTTTGCTTCTACTTGGCATATTTTTTTTTGACAAATGTGTCTAATCTTTCATTTCTAATTGATTTGTTTTTACTATGACTTAAAGATAAACTCTAAAAACATAAGAGGGTCTTTATTACAGAAAATTGTACTAAAAACCATACACAGAGAGAATATACGTGATGTGACCTCATTACATTTGTTATGTGCGCAAGTTACTCCCAGAAAGTAAGTAAGTAACACAGTGATTATCTATATTGTGAGTATTAAATCACTAAAAAAAAAGAGCTAAGGAAAGCAAAAGTGCTGGCAGAGCAAAAGTTAATTTTTTCACACTTGTTCAAAAACAACGTAAGACATTTTTACATTTATTCATACATACGTTATTGATTTTTTTTACAATATGAAAGTGAGTTACAAAGTAAAAATACTTCTTGTTAATTCTCATGTCCAGAGGAAACCTGACATTAGCAGACATTCAGGCATGTAAACTATAAGGATGTCTCAATCCAATCTCAGACACCCGCAAACTCATCAATCGCTCTTACTGGTCTACTGCCTGTCAATTTGGTTCATCTTCCCCCCCAGCCCTTTTTTTTTTTTTTTTTTTTTTAGAAATTGTTAATTGCCTGGAAATCTTTATGTGTGCCACTTGCAAAACTGTATTCCAGGCAAGACATATCAAAGAAAACTAAAAATAATTAAGTTAGCAGTTCAACAAACTGATTGGTATAAGGATAAAAGTCAACAGGAGCAAAACATGATCCATATGTCAAGTAGGAGACACTGAAAAAAAAAAAAAAAGATAGTTATACTCGCTCTAGGTGACAAGAGCAGCTTTTTAATTGAGTTTATCTTGTGCTGGAGCTGCAAAACCTATAAAGACTGGTTTTAAAGATGAACTCTGTAATTACAACATTTTTACTGAACTGTGTGTGGTCTTGACCAGGAATTTGCACCAGTTTTCTGATCTTGTAAGGGTATTGAAATTTGATTAAAAAAAAAAAAAAAAAGTCTTATGACAGATTATGCTTACTTATTGTTGTTTATGTATTTCAAAAGGGACATTGCACATTAAAAATGTGTCACTGTTAATTATAAAGGTTATTTTTCATCTGTAGCCTCGCAAGGCACCATCAATATTGATACAATATTTTGAGCACGTCTTCATTTTACATGCATCATTGCTATCTTTGTGACATATACAGAACAATTAACATTAACCATGTACAACATGGCATATTGAAGAACGCAACAGAATTAGGATGGGATAAAAAAAAAAAAATCTTGCTCACTCAAACCAGCTACCAAAGGAGGTGGAAAGGATCTAAACTCCTAAGCAATCAACTCAGTCACATGTGTGTAATCCCTGTTGATTGAGAACTAAAAGCCAGAGACTTTTTCTGCAAAGATTGTGCTCTGCAGGTTTATAATCATGCAGCTACACAGCATTCTGCAGCAGAGAACAGGCAAAACTGGTTCATTGTTCTTCCTTGACATGTTGTCATCATGGGCGCCAATACCTGGGGCATTGTCTTAAGATAACAATAATACTAATTACTACAAGTTCAGATTACTGATTAATAGGATAACACTGACAGTAATAAAGCTATAGCTCCGGATCAGGGCAATTTACTCTCCAGGAAACATGTCACCTTTTAAAATGATCAAATAAAAAAATAAAAAAGTTACCATGTTTTGTGATATTAATAACATGGATGCAATCAAATACGTCTGTACTTTTGTTGTTTAACTGCATAAAGATCTAAAGCCAGCTAAATCCTGTTTCTCCAGGAAATGTTTAGTGGTTTCGAGTATGTGAACGTATTCGGCTGGGATTATAAAAGGCTGACCCCTGTCACGAAACACTGATGGGTTATATGCATACGCACCTGCATAATACACAAAGCTGATCACCAAGGTTTAAGGTCATTTTCACACCTGGAAGCTCATGCTTCAACGTGGAATTTCTGCCAAACTATAAAATATCTGCATATTCGCACATAATCCTTCCAATAACTCATAGAAATGCACCTTAAAAGTTCTTGTTCGTTGCGGTTCTGCTCCCAAAGGTTCCCTAATTTCATTCGGTTTTATTTACAACCCAGATTTATTCACACAGTCAAAGAGGCCACAATGTGCCATAAAACACATTCTTAATTGGTGTTGTTTCACCCTGGTCACAACAAGCTGCATGTTGTATACTAGAGATTTGATTTATGTTGTTAGTCTCTGTAAAACCATAAAAAAAAAAAAAAATAAAAATAAAAAGTCAGGCTTAAAAAGGTAATTTTCTGTGCTCCACCAAGCTTTTCCAGCGGCAGCTGTGTTTGTAAGCGCTGAAAATGGCTCTCTGTTGGCCGCACATGTCTCTCGTAACGATTTGACTTCAATCTGCTTGCGAGGGAGAGCTGGGGAGATGTTATTTACTCGTTTGTCTGTAATCATCGACGTCTTTGCCCGCGCATCTTTGAGACTCTGTGCAAGTGAGGGGAGTTGGTGCTGTAATGACAAGAGGCTTTATTTTGCATTTCACAGTTTGCCATCAATGCCTGTCAGTAGTGATTTGCTTCATGCATGCTGCTCAGTGTCAGTGCTTCATCGTGCAGAGTACAGAAATAATGCATCACGAACGCAAGCAGGCGCACACGGATAAACATACATCAAATGCTCCAACACGTAGGAAATGTTCAGTGATTATACAGAGCTACTTCTTGTTGTCAAAAAAACCCAATTAAACCCATTTCCATCAGAGTGAATAGGACGTGAAATCTAACCCGCACCACGAGGTCAAGGGAGAAAGTATGATAGATGCATTAAATGCTGCTGAATCAGATGTTTAAACTCAAGCAGATGGTCAGACGTTTAAAAATATGTCACACTCAGGCTTTCTGGTAAACCGTATGCAGTATGTTTTTATTCAGACAGCCAATGAACGTCGACTCGACCCTGATGATATTCAGGGTATCTGGTTTTCAGAGCAGGTCGACCTCACTTTCTATCCATTTATATCCCCATCCTGGCTTTGATCACTAACAGTCCTGATGTTCAGATGCAGGCTGCATTTGAGAGGAATTTGGAAGTCAACGCAAAAAAAAAAAAAAAAAAAAAAAAAGCATCATGTCCCAGTTAAAACTCCACTTCAAACCAAAGTGTAATCTGTAGCGTGCAACATGATGGGAGCTGCCTGACGCCATGTCTTAATGCGATTGAGAAAGTGTGTCGCTTCCCTCCCTCCTCTTGGATGACTTCAAAAAGTGAGCAAGGGAGCTGTAATGTTTTTTTTTTTTTTTTTTTTTGGGACAGCAGAGCTTTTACTCTGACTCTTTCATCTGCTGGCTGACTCACTCTCTACTTCACCCCTTTCTTTTTCTCTGCCGTTGGGCTGTTTTGGCGTGCCGAACAGACAAATAGGCTGACGTAGGCCTGAGCATGCGTACATGTACAAATATACACAACGCAACATACATTTAGACATAAAGACCTACTAATCTGGATGCCCTTAAAGAAAGAGAATAACATTTACGCCCCGAAATCAGATTCCTCGCTTTGCCTCCTCTGTTTTATTGTCTCGCAGTAAGTCTGTCAGGGTAAGCTGAATGTGGGCTCTCTTTGATCATCCCCCAGCCAATGTTTTTCTCCTCTTCGTCTAATCCATGACCGACTGAATAATATGATTTGGTGTATCTCCAAATGGCAGGGGACCAAACTATTAAGTCAGCTGTGGCAAAGACATACCTATGACGACAATGACAACAACCTCGTACCACCACCTTCTGGCTGAAGGAGTGAATGTCTCAGGGGGGGTCAGGATCAAAGCTGAATGGATTAATTTGGATGTTAATGACATAAACATCACTTTAGTTTAAGATTCCGGATCCTGACTTGTCACTACAAAGACATGTCAGCGTTTAAGACAATAAACAGTGTGACACAGACATATGTAAATGGGGTAGGCACAGTTTTAGAGACTTTGTGAGAAAGTCCATAGAAAGAGCTATAGGAAACTTTTAGGTTTCTACGTCAAGAACCCTTTTTCAGTAAGTATGAGTTTTCTGGGGCCATAAAGAAAATATTGTCGACACTTGCCAGTTTACACTTTCATAGGGAGCTTGGAGTAATTTGACAAATTTCTAAGAGTACCCGCTGTAAACAATTATTGGTTATATTTTTATTCACTGAAGAGAAGCCATTCTTTCACAGTTCTGTATGGCAGTAAAAACACAAGATCAAGAGTTCAGGCTAATTGTGCTCTGCAGGGATAAAGGTTCAGTGTAACGAAATGGAATCGACTCTTTAACGGTCCTGACCTTTATGTTTGATCCAGACCGAGTTACAGAGTATAAAACCAAAAGAAGCAAACAAAAGGAGCAAACAAAATGCCCAAATTTGTGTTGTTTTATCAGATCAAAGTAGAACGAGCTGCTGGAGGCTCATAATGAGCAGGATTTACTTATAAAAATGCAAACACTTCTTTTGAGTGATGGCATAAAAATATGGGTGTATCATCTTTGAAGACTTAGCCGTATTTATTATTACAGTAATACCTTTAAGAATTAAATATTCTGTAATTTATCCAGCACTGAATGAAGTGTGGTGAACATCATGTCCATGCTGGCCTAGCATAAGGACACAACGCCTCACTTATAAGATGATGATGGCAATATAAAAATCCATTATTTTATTTTTTTTTTAAGTGGAAGAATTGGTTTGAATTCAGGATTTAGCGAAACATTAGGTATTCTACAATATTATCATAAGGCAAAGTGATATCAATCACCACATTACTGTGAAAGACTACAAACAAAAGAGGCAGTGGTGAGCTAAATTGTACCAAAATATGTTTTAAATTCGAAGGAGAAAGTCACATATTCCAACATCTTAATAGAACTGTTTGTTCTCATCTGAAAATCAGCACTCAAACTATCTTGGGTGGTCTGATCAAACGTGCGCCGGTCTAAATATGCACAAAAAACCCAAAATGTTCAAAGCACATTAAAATCCAATCTGTCAAACCGCATTAAAAGAAAGTGTCAGAGAGTTGTGGATACATTCATGGTAAACTGTGTGAAAGCTGAGGCATCTCAGGTCACTTAGAACAAAAGTCATAAACAAACGGTTTCCCTGAAGCAAACAGCCAACAGGATGTTTTAAAATCTCTGTCCAAGTCGATAAACCAAGAGCTTGCTGCAATCCGCTCACCCAGCTTTCTGCGGTTAAAAACTTTGTTCTTCACTTCAAAATTCTGAAACACACATTTTTAAATATACGTCTTCCACACAAATAACCTAAAAAGCACAAGGTATTATGCACGGCAGGCACACATGATTTGGTCTAATGTTGAAACACACATTTAATCTGAAATAGATGTAAAAGTTTCATGTCTGCAGGAAGCTAACGGTAGAATAAAACCAAAATCACAAGCGGTGGTGAAAAGTATGTCAGATTTCTTAAAAAGCCCTCTCTGCCTGAAGCACAAAGCTTTTGTTCCACTAGGATATGATAACATGTGGAAGAAAACAAATCAGCTTCAATGATGAAGCTTTTAAACTTTTCCTATTTAGAGTAAAAATTGTGTGGGCCATGTCACAATGAGACTAAATTCTTCTTTCCCATGGGATACATCACAAAGGACACTAGTAAGCATTAAACCAAGGTTTAAAATAAATAAATAAATAAAAAAAGGCAACAAAACTGCTGTAATTCTGAGATGGCATCTCATTAGTGAGTCTTAGCAACAGTAAGAACGGCTGGTACTTACTTCTCTGATTTACACCAATTAGATCCAGTGTGAAACCAGAGTGTTATTATTCAAGGTTTTCAAACCATTAAGATTTCATACCTGCCGCAAGCCAACACTGGGCTGTGCGACAGAGAAAGTAAGGTTTGGCTACTCAGAGCCAAAAAAAAACAAACAAACAAAAAAAAAAAACCCAGCTTTGTCCATTGCTGATGTCTTGCCACCAGGTGACTTTGTTTCTTTTTATTGAAATTCCCAAACGCCCTTGATCTCAAGTAAAATTAGGCACAGACACATTTTCTCACATTTCAGGATAAATCAGAAACTGTTCTCGTGATTATTTCTGTCACCTGTCACCGCGCGCAATACTTGCAAATATACAAGGCAACGTATCGGCAATTAAATTCCATGAAAATCGGGGTTCTTTTTAGGTAACTATTAGTGCGACACATGCGCTCGATGAAGACTCACAAGCACGCAGGCTTGCATTGACACGAACACACACAAAGTCATACGCAAACATCTCAGAGATTTTTTTTCTTCTTCCATCTAATCTCCTCTGGCAGTTCAAAGAGCCATCCTCTCCAGACTAAAAGTAAATATGAACTCTCGGTTCCAGACGTTATTCATTTCCTCAAACCTGAAGCCTCTTGATCTTTTGTCTCACATTATCTCACCTCTCCAGTGTGAACACAAATTGCACTGTTGTGTTGCACAAAGAAGTTTTAGTCTACCAGCAAAACTCTGAGACACTTACTGCAAACATCTACTCTCCTTAATGTGCCACGGAAAGTAGGCAAAGTGCGAATTTATGCATTTGTACAAGATGAGAATTGCCTCCAAACTGCCTAGCTCAGATTTGTGGTGAAGACCAGCTTCTGACAACCACCTGATGTTCTGAGCTTTGCCACAACTTAAAGGGGGTGGTGAGGATATAGGGGAAGACATAAAGATGAAGGGTGGAGGTGTGGAGCAAAGAAAGAAAGTTAGATAAGGAGGTGGTGTGGGTGAAAGGCAGGTTTCTTGCTCACTGTAGCCTAGAGATGAGGCGTTTTTATCAGGCACAGAGGCAGTCTCACAGTCCCCTCATTGCAGCATGGGTGATTGAGAGGTCTGAGGTTGTGTGTACTCGTTCTCACCCCAGAACGTATGCGCGCACACACTCGGATGCACACCAACAAAGATAAACTTCAATAGTGTCGCAACTTTCCCTCTGCCTGCCTCCATCAGTTTTCCCTCTCCGCTTTCTTTCCGGCGCAGATCAAATGTGCAGGACTATCTCTCGGTCTGGTCTTATTTCCTCTGATTCTTCTGGTTCTCATTATTTCATTCCAACAGCTTTGACAGTATACTCCCAATAAGATCCACCACAACATCCAGCCCTTTTCTCTCCACTGCCTATCCCTTAAACTTGCGCGTCTTTGATGAGAATCCATTCATGGATTTAATGGATTTCTCCAGCCTTTTTTCTTTTTTCTCCATCAAAATCTTGAAGATGTGTTTAGGAAAAAAGGAGGTGAGGGGGGAAAAAGCTGCCCTGCTTCTACTTCTAAGAGCAAAGTGGACTGCATAGGACAGCATTTCTGTTGGCATCAAAAGACTGAGAAATTTTTAGCTTACAAAACGGGGCGTTCGAGTCAATATGGATCTGAGGCCTGACTGACTTCAGTCCTATGGGTGCAACGACAAAGTGAAAATTTTTCTTCCTTCATCTTTCAAACTTGGAGAAAGATTAGAAAGTACAAAAGGCGGGGGAGGAGGGAATAAGATGGTCAAACCTTTGCCGAGGATTTTTTTTTGTTTTTTTTAAGAAGCATCCTCTTTTAGTTGCCAAAAAAGGAGGGAGAACTCATTAATCTCGCTTATAAAAAGTGAAACTAGCACACAGTTGGTCGCGTTATCAGTCAGACTTCAACACAAGGCTGCACTGCTTTGAATCCTCTCCAGATTGCTCGATAACTGTGGCTTGTTTTTCCTTATGCACACAAAAAGATGGAAGAGAACGAGATAAACTGAGTGTTTGCAACAAAACAGCTTTCAAGCACCTAAAGAAGAAAAGCTGGAGGCACTTTTTTTTTTTTTTTTCTTTTAGGATTTCTACCACATCAGTATCCTTGGTTCTGTGTGCCATATGGAGCCAAAATGGCGCCTCAGTGTTTTGGAGGTGCATGCATTCCGGAGCTAATGCTGTGCAGCTGATGTGGGATGGTGTCTAATGAAAAACGCTCTCTTTGAGGGGCCCTGTGGAAGGATTAGGTTCTGATCAACACCACCTTAGGTCAGTTCCTGCTGGACTAGCAAAAGATTATGAGTGATTTTGCAATGTGGGTTGAGTTACGAAGGTGGAAAGAGGAATAATAAGAAACAAATAAAAAGAAACAAGGAAAGTTCTGAAGATATAGAATGACTGGTTTAAGTGTCCACACCCTTTGTGTTATTTCATATTTTATCTGGTAGCAACCATAAAGTCCAATGTTTTTATGAGTGAAAAAAGAAAAATGATTCATGCTTTTCAATATTTTTAACTAATAAAAAATCTATCTTCATATATATATTCATCTATGTTATGGTGGTCCAAAATGAAATCCACTACAACCAAGGCTCAACTCCTGTGTTTAATTTATTTGTAGGATGAATAAAGCTGTTCTTTCAAGACCTGGCTGAAAGGCAAAGAGCGTCAGGGAGAGCAAAGATGCCCACCAGGCAGGTCAGGGATAAAGATAAGACGTTTAAAGCAGGGTGGGTTTACACCAATATTTTGGAAATCCCAAAGAGAACTGATCAATCCAAAAATAAATAGAAATGAACACAGGCAGCCACCTGAACTGACTGGCCAGGCAGAAAGAGGATTACAAAAAAAAAAAAAAAAAAAAAAAAAAAAAAAAAAAGTTCACATTTTGTACAAGTACGTGTACAAGCCAATGTAATAAAAGTATTTATAAGATTTCCAAAGTTCTAAAAAACTAGTTTTTAGCTTGTGTAAATGTAAATGCAAACTGAAGAAGCATCAATAATCTATTAGTAATTAAGTTTTTTTTTTTTTTTTTTTTTCATTTGATTTAAACATCTAGATGAGGTACATCTTTGACTAATTTCTTTCCTGAAAGCCTGTTGGGGGCACGTCTCTCAGGAGAAGGTTGCATTCTGCCAACTGACCAGAAGGGGGGGACTAGTCTGGTTGCATAAAACAAAGCTAAATCATGTAATGTTGCAGAAAATTAACTCGGCAGCTTTAATCTGTAGTTTTGAAGTAGAATAACTTACGATCATTCCACTTTTTTGGATTGACTAAATCAATCAAAAAAAAAAATTTTTTTTTTTAAAATCAACTTTAGCAGTGTGCCGTAACTGTTACCTCAATTGTTTATATGCACACAACAGACAGAGATTGGGATTGTTGCACTGAAATTACTGGAAATGTACAGATTGGCCTTGTACACAGCTACAGAAGAAGACTTGTGAAATGTCTGGTGAATATGCAGCATAATTTTGCAGATGAGTCTGAATGGATGAACTTGCAAAACAGAATGGAAAATTACACACTTAGAGCATGAAGATAAAAAATACTGTTACAGCTACAGCTCACAACAAACACACACGCACATTGAAAAAACAGCATTTGCAATCACAAAGATCCACACAGTGTTGCTGGGTGTGTTGTAAATATTGCATTTAAAATTCTTATAAGACTGAGAACAAACTTAAAGTTGGGGACATGGCGGTCTGAAAGAAGGACAAACATATTCATGATGCACAGACATTAACACATGTAAACAATAATCTATAGGTTTAGCACTTGAAGTGCAACACTGACATGGGATATTTCTACATGCTATGCGGTAGTGAAGGCAACCATTTCGGGTTAAAGCTGTTGATGTCCCAGGTTCCTGCTGCAGTAGCCGACTGATAAAAGATGAAAATCTTAGTAGAATTTATCATATCTCCAGGATAGGAAGTCTTATTTTGGTCACATTAAATTGTTTTATTTTCCTGCTTAGTTGCCCTGTGCCTAGCTCCTTCAGATTCACATCAACTCTGACCAGTTTCTGTCTCTGCTGAAGAATCAAAACCCACAGTATGATGGTACCACCATCATACCTCCTCACCAAAGGATGGTGGGTTCAGAATTTTATACGTTAGCCAAAAGCTTTAATTTTTAGTCTCATTTCAATAGAGTAACTTCCTCCACAATTTTGCTGTGTCCCTTGCTTGGCTTTTGATAAACATCAAACAATATTTCTTATGCTTTTCTTCTCCCCAAACTTCCATAGAGGCAACACATGACTAATAGGTAACCCTGTTGACAGGATTTCCCAACTGAGCTATGAATCACTGCAGCTCCTCCAAACTTGTCTTCTTTCCTTCCACCTGTCTTCTTGGATGTTCCTCTTGACAAGCCTGTCACTTTAGTTATAAAGACATTCTGTGGTAGGTTTGAATTTGTCCCACAGTCCTCTCATTTTCAGATGTTTGATTGACCAGTGCTTTCTGAGGTCTTCAAAACTTGAGATATAGTTTTATAACCTAAATCTGCCTAAAGTGTTTCTGCAACTACCTCTCTGATCTGTCTACTGTGTTACCATGTCTTCATGACACAATTTGTTCCCTAATCTCCTCCAACAAACCTCTAACGCAAAGGTAGGTAACTCCAGTTTTCAAGGGCCAGCATCATTGAACTCTTCAATGTGTCCTTGGTCAAACACACCTAATTAAAGTCGCAGAATAATCTGAGGATATGACCCTGTTATTATTTGATTCCGGTGTGTTGGAGCAGGAAGTTGGAGGACGTCGGCCCTCAAAGACTGGAGTTGCCATCCCATCTTCTAAAGCCTTTACTGAACAGCTGGATCTATACTGAGATTAAATCACACACAGGTGAACTCTATTGACTAATCAAACGTTTTGATAAGGAAACTGACTTCAATGAATTTTATTTGGGGACATGACTCCCAAAGCTGTTGAGCACATATGCGTGACACCTCATTTTGTAAAAAAAAAAAAAAAAAAAAAAAGCAACAATTTCCCGTCCCCTCCACTACTTCCAATAAAACATACTGAGAACTTACAACAGGACTCACCCGTATTTCATCCCCTATTTACCTTCTCCAGATTGGCGTCCATCTCCTGTTGGTGGCTCTTCTTCAGATCGTTGGCCATCCGTTCCATGTCGGAGCGCAGCTGCAGCATCGACGCCTCCTTGGCGTGCGTCGCTTTTTGCCTCTCCTCCTCCTGAAGCAGCGCAATGTCGGCCAGCTTTTGCTTGTGCTGCTCATGGGCCTGCTGGAGCTCGTCGTGTAGAGTTGACACTTGGGTCTCCAAATCGGAAATTGTCTGTAGATTGACAGAAAAAATGCATCGGGAGGAGGAAAAGTTATTAGACTTTGTATATTTATTTTCTTACTCAGCAGGTTAGGAATGAAAATGCATAAAAGTTCTTAAAATGTTTATTATGCGTTTTGCAAGGTAGAAAGCCTTTCTGAACATTTAGTTGATTTAAATGAAAGAGTAATGTTTGAGAATAGAGGTGGGCTGACGGAAAGAGATAATTGGATACAGTATCAGAGAGAAGGAGTCTCTGTGGAAATTCAAGCGTTTGTACTGTACTCTGCATGGATGTGGGTGGCGGTCTCTGCAGTGAACTCCTCACTTTAACTCCCCCCTTTCAAACCTCTCAGCTTTGACTTTTCTCAGTAGAGCACGTTTAATAGTGTTGCCAGTGAGAGTTAACATAACATAGTGGAAATGCTAATAAGCACAAGTGAGTGGTCCCTCAGACTGCAAAAATAAACCACTCTAACATGTGCAGCGGGAGCCAGATCTTTGCAGTTTGGAAAATGTCAAAAAGAAAGATAAAAAAAAAAAAAAAAAAAAAAAAAAAAACATCACATGATTAGGACACTGTTTTGAAGGAGATGGGGCAATGACAATATTTGTTCTTATAAGGAACATAGGCCCTTAATGTTTAGCTAGAGTACTAATATGCACTTAAAGTAATTGTATGACATCAGGGTAAATGCAGGATTCAGCAAGTCAAATTTAAGACGTTTTAAGGACTTTTAATGTCACCTTGAATGAAATTTAAGACAGAAAAACCTATACATGTACGGGAAGGTTGGAGGATCCTGCTGTATTACAATCAGATATTTTTGCACAGAATGAACCTAGCCTCGTACGGGTTGACAATAGAAATGAGCCATTGGAGAAAACAAACGTTGTATAGTCAACTTGCACTTAGTCATGATAGATACAGAAAAGCTAGCTAGCTAGGAAGCAAGAGTTTACTAGCAGCTGGTTACCGGTAGTCGCAACCGCCTCGAGTCACAGAAAGCAATGAAGATGTCTGCGGACGACTCAAACTTTGGCCTGACAGGACAGTCCCGAGAATATATATATATATATATATACATACAAGACTAAACAGTTCTGCCGTGACCAAATCTAAGACTTCTGATCAAAATATTTAGGGCAAAATTATATATTTCTAACAGATTTAAGACATATCAAGGCCTTAATTTTAGATGTATAAATTTAAGGATGCACAGACAATCTATACATGAAAATGGGCGCCTGATCCTTACACGCATTCTAGGATGACTCCACCAATTAGAGGCAATAAGCAATAACTATTACAGTGAAGTTTTGAGAGGTCTAATATGAAGGACACTGTTTCACACCAACATACCTGTATTGCACCTATTCCCCAGTTATTGCACATCCTCATTACTCTCCTTTGTTTCCGCATGTGCTCTTGCCTGCTGCTCGGTCCCCAGCCGCCAGAAAGGCCCGAGCATCCCAGGACAACACCGCGTTAAGGCTATCAGACAGCGAGTGTCTGAAGTGCTTTTTATTTAGGGGGCACTGAGGAGAAGCAAAAGGGACTTAAAAGGAGCGCCACATAAACAAGCAGAAGCTTTGGCTACGAGCTACTCTCTTGTCTACACTGGTTCACGCACACAGATCTCCCCGCGTGTACGCGGGCGTGCGCGCAAAGACGAACAGTCTGGAGTTGTCACACACACTCAGAATAACAAGCAGCGAATTCAAAGAAAACAAACATGAAATCGTGTCCCCTAAATTCTGTCTGATCGTTCGCAATTTTCTCTGCTCCGCTTTTGCAATCAAGGGCAAGAAGCAATACCATGTGAGCCCTCGGGTGTTTTTAATGCATAATTCTCTGTTTGACTAAAGTTGATACTATTTATTTTTTATTTTTTTAAGTCTCTTAATAACTAAGTATTTAATCGTCCAGAGCAGCGATCTCAGCATTGACATATAGCAAACACATGAAAGACTTTCCTCTGGGTACAACAGCGACTTATTATAAATGCATTTATTTACATTAAAAACATCACGTCATTGTCCAACCACAGACTTTAAGATGTTTTATTTAGATTCTATGCGGCAGACCAGCACAAAGTACAGCAAATCATGATGGCTATACAAATAAAAATCTGAAAGTAGTGGTGAGCATTTGTCTTCAGGAGGCCCTGAGTCAGTGTAGCCCTTAACAGATCAATCTTTTGTTCCATGGCCTACATGAGGTTAAAACTCTTCACCATACCCAAAAGGAAAAGGAAAGTCAACCAATTTGTACAGACAATTCTTGCTGCAATTAAAGTTTGCATCAACCTGTTTTGCACATCAACAGACTGAACATTTTTGCCAATTCGATTGGACGAAAAATGTTTTCAAATGTACGTTTTCTAATCTTGCTGCAGATCTGAACTTTTAATTTAGGTCTGGACTTTGACTGGGCCATTCTAACACATGGAAACGCTTTGATCTAAACCATTCCTAATGTTTAGGTCGTCTTAAGCAGCCTTAAGTCTTTGGCCGTCTCTAGCAGGATTGTCCTGTATTTACTTAGCTTTTAACCCTGAATTGAGGAGAGCTCTGTGAGATGTTCAAGGTTCAAGATGTTTTATAACCTAACAATAGTTTTAAACTTCTTCACAACTTTATCACAGACCTGTTTGGTGTGTTCTTCATATTCATGATAACTTTTGTTCACTAATGTTCTCTATGAAACGTCTGAACCCTTCAACCCTTTATATTTGTTACATGGAAGCATCATCAGAGCACCAGCGTTCACTGAAGAATTAAGCTGTGATCCGAACTGGGACAGTGGGGGAGAAAATGAAACAGAAATCATCTGAACTCAAACATGAATTAACTTTTCTAAAGAAAGATATTGATGAACAGCACAGACAAGTAGACTGAGGGAGCCTTACTCAGGAAGCTTAATATTTATAAGACACTGTAGAGCGAGACCCAGCAACTTTAAATATGCCGTGTAGTCAGAACACACATATGAGTCCTTCTGCATATGTGAAATAGTAAATTGTTACCAAGTAACAAAACAATTTCTATGCAAGAATTACAACACATCGCAGACCATCCCAGTCTAGGCTGTCCTTTTTTATCTCAGCTTTGACACAGTCTGTCATCATCCTTTTCATTTGATGCGGTTTAATCGCGTCTCGGGATTGTAAACCTTTGAAAAAAAAAAAAAAGAAAGAAAGCAACAACAAGGAAAAAAAAAAAAACCTTCATAATTTAGTTCAACATGACTGAGGCAAAATAACTCAAATAAGTTCCTACTTTCTCCTCTGCTATTGAAGTCCAGATGGTGTGTACGATCCTTCAGAAGAGAAATAATTACCAGAGAAAATAACAGCCACCCAGGAGTTTGAGGGGAAACAAGTGGGAAATAATAGGAACGATGAGCTTTAAATTCGAAAGAAAGAAAGACGTTTCTGCAAGTTTCAATGAGTTGTACTTAAAAACTTATTGTGACCTTCAGGATCCCTAGGATTTGAATGCAATATACATAAATTAAGATACCTTGACTTACTTACTTTACATGTAAAATGCATTAGATGTAAAGTAATAAGTTAAGTCTATGCTCATCAGATCCAGCAGGTGCATTTCATTGATTTTTCATCGATGTTATCTAGCTGTAGTACCGTTGCAGGGCAGACACACCTTCTGCTTGCCACAGTGCATTTTTTTTAGAAGATATAATTCTTTTAATAGGAGCTGGGGGGAGAAAAATAAGGCTGAATTCCACATTATGGTCTGCCGGATGGTGTCCAGACGGCACTGGTTTGGGTTGCAATAACTTAAATGAATTATTATTCGTGTGTTCTTGACTACTTCACATGCCACCAAAGTGTTACAGTTACTGACAACAAGTTTTATGCTTTATTTTCTGAACTAAATGCTTTTCGAAAGACAATTATATTGTAAGCATAATCAGGATTTCAGTAATAATCACTGCTACCTTTTTTTCTAACTAGTATGACTTAATCGAACGTCTTAATATTATGATACTGAAATTCGGTAAAAATCAACTGACACACATAATTGTATCAATTGATATACATATTTATATATTTTTTTCTTCAATAAAACATTGCATGTTTTATGCAAGCATTTAAAAAAAACATCAATAATCAAGGAAAGCTCTGCATCCTCTAGGTGCGTGTAGCCATATTTAACTTTGATCTTCCACCGGAGGGCAGTCGACAAGAGTAGGAGTCGACACAAACAAGCTTTTTGGGGAAAGTAGCAATTTTGCTAAAGATATAAGCATGTTAAAATAAAAAAGTTGGCATCAAATGGCTAGAGTCCTATTTTCAAGCCTAATCTTGCTGTATAAAGTTTCCTGTGATAACTGAGCTGGTAAAGGATCAGTCCATTTTTAATTCCCTAAACAAACTGCAAAAGTGCCCAAACCCTGTGGGAAAGACATTGGAATTGCTTAAAAAAAAACAGAACCACAACTTATGCTGCCAGTGCCTCCAGTGACATTTTGGAACAAGCAAATGAAGAAACATACAAATTATGAATGTAACCAACTGTAAATGTTGACCAAGAAGAGAAAACCTGGATGTATTTCAGACTTTTTATGAGTTTGCGAATACCCCTGAAGGAGATTGTCACTTTTTTTTTTTTGGGGGGGGGGGGCAGAAATCATTTTTAATTTTAATTTCAAAAAGCTTTGTGAGTAAGCCAACTTATTGTTTGGGTGTTTGCCCTAACTGAAAAAAAACAACAACAAAAAAACAAAACAAAAAAAAAAAACATGGAAAAACATGAAATGGATTGGGGTTGAAATCAGGAGTCAGGAACGCATGCTGGTGTTGGATCACTGAAACAAATTAAGGCACCACTTCATCCTCTGGGGGGCATTAATCAGCTAACAGAAACACACACAGCTGGCTGCAGGCGGCGAGATATCGCATCATTACGGACTAATGACTGAAATTCCCTCATCCCACTTTAGAAAACTTTAAAACAAGTTTACCACTGTTAGAGACCATGCTGATGCAAACCTAATTTTCTGAGCCAAGAAGAGGTCAACGACCATCAAAATTATAAACCGCAACCCTAAATTACAACTCTAATTAAGTTCTGGACAATAAATAAGAAGAAAGGATATATTTGCGTGCATTTAGCAGAGTGCTAAATGATGTAGAAACCCCAAGTGAGCAACAGATGGGTGATGCAGCCTTTCTAATGAGCTGCAGCAGAGTTTGCTGACTGACGCAGTCTGGTGGGATGAAGTCGCGTCCCTGTTCAAATTTTTTAGCTCTTCCCTCCAGCTGCTGCGACGACACATCCGCTCTCCTGCTCAAACACAAGCCCCGAGCCAGGAATGCTGTTTATTAGAGTCTTGCCACAACCAGGAGATGAGCAGCTATTACTCATCCTGGGAGGGAGTCACTGAAGTTGGCTGTTCTCCTTCTTCGCCAACTTTAGACTTATTAAGCATGAAGACAAGCTGAGACTACAGCATTGTCTATCTGAACCAGCGTTAAAATGATGCGAAACAAGCCTCGCAGTGTTTTTAACTGGCTGGAAGACACTCCGCATGCAAACATCATACTAACAAATGTCTGACACCGACATCTGCAGTTGTCGGTGTCAGAGAAATCGTCGTAGTGTATTCCTTCCTTTCACGGCCTGAAACGTTGATTTTGACGCTCTGACATTAGACAGCCGTCATGCCGCTTCTTTAAACTGCTGAACGGGTGAACAACAGGAACTGAGAATATGAAATGAGGATTGGGGGGGGGAAATTTGTTTTCAGTCCACCCTCCTCCCCAACGTCGTCAGATGCCAAGATCTGTCAAGCCGTACGTCGCTTTGACATGAGCGGAGCAGTGCGTTGTGAGCAGTCATGTCCTGTGGTGACGGCATCTCCAGAAATCACATCCTCACAAATGGGTCCTACTTTTACATGCTGCGAAAACAAAGCTTCTCAAGACTATCACATCATGAAACGAAACAATAAGATTTTTTTTATTACATTTTTGGAAAGTCTATTGAAATATATTACTTTGGCACTTCTGGATGGCTTTTACCTATAAATTCTTTGTTAATGCTGAGGTGTGTCAATCAGTCGTAGACGAATAGGGAGCGGCAAAGTATTTAATGCGTGAGTTTTTTTTCTGTTAAGAAATCATTTCTTGAAAAAAAACTAAAATTAAAGGAAACATACTCAAATTTAATAAAGATTGTTTTTCTGTTTAACTCGTTATGTTTACTTTCATCTAAAAAAAAAGTGCAAACTAACTAATTTTGAGCATTTTTCGCCAAAAGTGTCATCCCAAGTGGTTTGCCGTTTTCTAGCCAACGTCCAATAAATAAAAAATTTTCCATGCTGACAAATTTGGTTTCTCCACGAAACCTGACGAGTCAAAAAACAACCCCAGTTGGGGGCTGGTTTATCAAACAGCTTCCCACAGAGCTCCAATCTATTACCCAGGCTGGAGAGCGCCCAAAACCCAGCGGAGGGGTTTAGGCTGAAGACCTGCTGCTTTTGGGGTAAATCATAAAAGAATAGCCCCCTCAATGTCTGACATGTCCATTGATTCACATCAAGAATTCATAGAGGTCATTGTGCAGGAAAATGCTGTAATAAGACAATAAACTGCGCTTTCCGGAGAGAGATGACTTCCTGCGGTGAGAGGACAAAGCCCTGTAAAATAGATACACTTCGCCTGCAGTTCGGAAAGCTCACCAGGGCATCTAAAAGTGTGGATTTATAAATAAAAACACAACAAAGATTGGTTGTATACATAGCTGATAACTTCAGTGTTTTAAACCTTTATAGTGGCTTCTAGAAACTTGTTTTGGTAATTAAACAATAGGAAACTAATATCGAAACTTAGATTTCTTGCGTTTCTTTAGTTGTGCCTTGTTTCCTGTAGTTTTCCTTGTATTGTATTTTTCTGTTCGCACATCCATATTTAAAATTCTCGCACGAAGTACGCAGCAATCAGAAAAATTATTCACACCCAGAGTAAGAACGTGCCTTGCTTCAAGTTAAAAAGTGTCTCAACCCGCTGTGCTTTTGAAACCCCAGGACGACGTCAATGGGCGAAAAGCGAAACAGTTATCCACGGGAGAGCGGCGGGTCAGCATGTGTTGGTGTGGGTGTGTGTGCGAGTCTGCGTCTGTGAAGGTTGATCTGTCGAGACCCCCTACCTGGGCATCGTGCTTCCTCCACTCCTGGGCGTGCTGCTGGTGCTGTTGCAGGGTGGCCCTGGCCTGCCTCTCCAGGCTGCTCGCCTCCCGCTGGTGCTCCTGGACCAGGTTGTCCTTTTCCGCGCTGTGTTGCTGCTGTAGCCGCGTCCTCTCCTGCTCGTGCTGCGCGTGCTGCTCAGCCATCTGATTGGACAAGCCGGCAAAAAGTGACTTCATCAGCCAACACACGCGCTCCAAACCTCGTCGTCATGACAACTTGTCCATTTACTTTTTTTTTTTTTTTTTTTCTTCTTCATCTTCATCGTCCCGTTTCCAACCGACACTTTCATCCAACCAGCGTGCCGGGCTAATTAAGCAAGATTAGAAGGGATGCGGTAGAAAAAAAACATAAGATAAATTAAAAAAAAATTAAAAAGAGCGCGGAAAGTTTTTGTGCGTCCTCACATCATCAGACACGAAAACATAATGTGAGGTGTTTACATCCATCCTGCTCCCCACACCCCCAACCCTCAAACCTCCCACTGCTAATTGTAGGGACTGGCCCTTAATGTCCAAGTCTCTCCCTTGTGGCTGGTCTCACTCGTCCCATTCTGAGGTCGGCATATGAAAGGGTCGCCGGTTTCTGCTATGTAAGAAAGCTGGTAGGGGTTAGCCATCTGGCGGCAGTAACCACCCCATGCCCCATGCTATGCGCTTGACAGAATGTGAAAAATCGGCTTAGGCGAAGAATATGATGATTATTATAATCCGAAAAAGTACGAAAGTTTGAGAGGAAGACGCTTAATGATTCTTGACAGTCCCTCTACGACAGTTTCAATTTCAAAGTTTAAAAGATAATATTTGTGTGGATGTTTAAGGTTTATCCACCCTGAGGGCGAAATCCAACATTCAAGAGAAAAGATTTATGAAAATATTATCAATGGAAAAGGTTGAAACATAAATATCCTGAAGATTTAAGTCTGGCAAAAAACTTCAGTCTATAAGATCACAGTGTCATCGAGGAAAATGCTTCTAATGGGACAAAAAGCTTTAATTTTTCAGGGTTTAATCATCCTGTCAGTTGAAGCAAGTCCGTTTTTCTAGATGAGCTGTAAGAGGAGTCACCTGCTGGGATGTGAAGGCCGGGCCGGTGAAGCTCCCAAGCCTTTCCCAGACTCTGTTCCCAGTCCCCTGTGGTGGAGTGAGGGACAAGCAACCCCCACATCGTCCTCGCCGCGCTGGCCCAGCCCGAGCCCTGAAAGGACAGCAGGGGCCCGGGGCCCACTAGCCTCCCTGCTTTGAAGCTAATCCGCACACATTGTGCATGACGGCACCCCCTACCTGGCCAACCAGAGGAGCGAAGATCGACAGCCTCTGCGCCCGATGTCTGCTCTGTCCACGCCACTGGCTGTGAACACCAAGCACTATTCAGAGTGGGCGATGAATGAGGAAATATCTCCAGGAAGCTGGATTCCAACTTTAAAAAGTAAGAATGGCCACATAAATGCTCATTTAGGCGTCCAAAGATTTATTCTTCTGGTTTTGCTGCACGACGACTGTCGGAGGTTTGCATTCAATCATCTCAAAATTCATAAACTTTGCCCAAAATTGACAACTTAATAATCTCAAACACACACAGCAAGAACATATTAAGCTTCTGGAGTGGCCCAGAATTCAGCCCTGTAGAAAATGTGTGGACTTTTGCTGAAAAGGAACAGTCTGTGCCAGGACACTAACTAATTTAAATGGATTCTACCATTTCTGGCAACAAGGGCTAAAATATTCAGCTAGATTACACTAGAAGAAGAAACTTGTGCACTCAAATCTTTCTTTTTGTGAAATCATACAAGTTAACTTATAATTCATAATGTCAGTCGACCAAAAACAGAACAGTTAAGAAAAACTACTAAACTCCAAAAACATTCAACTCATTACCCCAAAAAAGGATTCTCATGCATTTTATATTACCATTTCAAAACTCTATGCAAACATTCATCATAAATTAATGTCAGACATGTGTTGTTAGCAATGTTGGCACATAATACCTGCAGGACCAGAAATGGAGGAAAAAAGAAAGAACACTAAAGACATGGCGCTGCGTAGAAATGCACACTTTGAAGGGAAAGTACAACACAGAGAAGGAACAAAATGATCTAAAAAATTAAGGAAAAAACAGAAGGAAGAAAAGAAAGGAAATAAATCAGGACAAGAAAGGAAACTAATAAGGAAGAGGTAGGGCACAAAAGGAAGGGGTGGGGGAAACAGGAAGACAAAGAAGAAATTACAAATGATGCAAAGAATTTACAAATGCAGGACACCAAGAAGATACAAAGGATGGAAGAAAGAGAAGACAAAAAGAGGGATAGAAGTCACAGCAAAAGGAATAGTGGAAGGAAAGAAAAGGGGCATTAAAGAGTGAGGACAAAATTAGGGACAAATGCTCATAAATACTGAAAGAAGAAAAGAAGGAAGACATTTAGTCAAAAAACATGGAATTAAGTCTGGAAATGCAAACGTTTTTCCGTACTTATTCCTCACACAAAAAGGTGAAATCCAATTCCAGACTCTCCCAGAATATAGCGACCGAGAGATCACGTAAACTTCTGAATGGCCCTGTAGTTTTGCCAAACATCCTGAGAGAAAGGTCAATACTATAAGAGTCTTATAAGTGAAAGTGTATTCTGACAGTCTGGCTTGGATGTGTAACATCTTTGTTTTGCCTTTTATTCCTTCAAATAAAACACACACTATTAAAACATATTTTATGCTTTGGCAGATGTTTTATTATTATTATTATTATTATTATTATTATCCAAAACTGGCTTAAAAATGAGGAAATAACATTTAAGCTAAAATAAGAAGATCGTCTTTCTTATGCTGCTACTGGTGATGTTGATACTACAGAAAACCCAACAGATAAAATGTCTCAACTCTACTAACATTCAGACATGAAACACCTACAAATCCATGCAGAATATGCTGCCTCAGAAATCATTAGATTTATGTTGGAGGATCTCTATCAAACTCTTACAGAGATTGACAGACTTCGATATAATGCGAAATCAACAATTAGAGGAGAGAAGCAGACGGAGAGCATTCCCTAAAGGGAGTCTGGATGTGACATTACACATGAGACGCATGCAGTACAGGATGCTGCGGTTCTTAAAGGGACCAGCGTGGCAGCTTTCTAGGAAACAGTGAGTCAGTTAGGGCACAATTTGGAGCTCCAGGGAATTATGTGGTACAAATTGAGATTGGACAGTGAGGTAAAAAGGGCTTCTTCTGCTCTGAAGAGGACAGACACTACTGGTCTCAAGCGGAAAAAATGGCTGGAGTTAAATTCTGAAATGGGAAAAAAAGGCAACCGTCTTCTCTTCATTGTGGGGTTTGATGGACAGAGAGCTCCAAAGAGAGTGAATAGAGACATGTTCTATCTACTTATATACTTATACGTCTATAAACTAGATTTCTTCTTCATTTAATGCGCTAGTCTGACACATGAAGAGTAAAGCTGGAAAGCATTTCCCCTGAGTGTTAAGCTCTCGACTCCAAACCAGCTATAAGACCGCTCTGAATTTAAGCTAGATCCAGAAACCGTGCCTGGCAGCGTGGAGGGTCAGCTGGCCAACAGCTCCCCTCTGATCTATTTCTCCACTTAAAAGTATCACTAAAGCCGCCCCAGAGGGAATTTGCTTCTCCGAACGGACTCCAGCACCACGACCCCTTCAATCTTGTGACACCAATCTTTCTGGAGCGGAAGCAAAAACACACGCACACACACGCGCGCGCGCGCGCAGGCCTGAGAGACTGGGAGCTCACAAAGAAAGTGTCAAAAAGCTCATGTGGAAAAAAGAATTGAACATGAAATAGCATTCATAAATAATAAAACAGTCTTCCTGTCCATTCAAATGCATTCCCGTTGACTGATGAGGAAAAACTCTCATCAGACAGCTGAATCAATCGTCTGTGTTTTTTTATCTTATAGAGAAAAGCGTTCCTGATCGCCACGTTTGGCCGTCCCAGCTTCGCCTCCTCGGCACACGACGATCATCATATATGAATACAACTTGAAAATCGTGACTTTGTTGCTGCAAATCAGAGTTTGGGGGAAACAATATTTACTGTTAGACAACTTAACCTTCATTGTTCGATATCAGTTAAAATATGTGTATTTTCCACCAACTCTCCAGTGTTAAAAGATTTTTTTTCTTCTTCTTCTTTTTTTAAGAAATGGTTATCGCAATTCACCACAGCTGTTCAGCCGTGGTGCATGTTAGTAAGGAAATGGTTTCCCCTCTCCTTGGAAGTAACACCCCTTCATTCACGTCAATCTACCGCAAATTACACGCAGCGTAAACTCCATCTAGCCAGAAAATGAGAGTTAGCATGCTTATTAACGCACAGGTTTGGTGCTTGGAAAGCAATCACGCTGCGGATACGGAAGGGAAATGGAGACGTTACAGCAGTTAGTGGAGCGCCCTTGTGGTGTGTCACATGGTCACACTGTACATGTCAACATGGGGGAAATGCAAGCCTATTATTATTATTCTTTTTAAACTTAACAATAATTGTGTCATGGAATGAGACCAGTAAATTCAAATGCAGCACTCTGTGCCGTTTATTGCAATTGCATAATCTCACATTCAAAAATCCAAACTTTAATTTGAGTCCATTTATTTAGTAAGAAAAAAAAAAAACATGCAACAAATTAATTTTTACATGACAATGTAACAGAAGTGGTTACTGAATCGGGTGAACCGTTCCCGTGTTAATTTGACACATTATCAAGCTGAAAAATCCAATGCTCTGGCAGAGATCATCAGAATTTTAAAGTAAACTCTAATGGCATCTTTAAGAGTTCATGATGCTATCAGCTCTGGTATGGGGCCGTTAGGAGAGACACAGGCCCGCAGCATCACAGACCTTCCACTGTACTCAACAGCACATGTGAGGTTCTTTTCCACATTTTATCCTCTGATTCACACCAAACCAACCAGAACTATTTGCATATAAAAAAAAAACATCTATATTTGTGCTTCTACGTTTTTTTGTTGTTTTTTTTTCCCCTACCATCCTCTGCACTGAATGTGGTGGCAAGACAAACTCTAATCCTTATCCAGACATGTTCGTCAAGCCCCAGTGTTTTCTTATTAGAGCTCAGGCTGCAGACATTGGGAGTTATGGAAGAGTGGCTATTTGCTTGTTGTATTTTCTTGATTTGTTAAGACCAATACCAACTACCTTAGTTGAATACAGAAACCTCTTGCCTTTTCCATTTTGAAAAGTGCCTAAGAAGAACAGGGCCTCTGTTTCACATTATATTTATAACATGTAAGAACAGGAAGTCATAAATTCAAAATAAAAGTTCCTTGCCACTCTGATCAATTTGAAAAGTAAAGAATAAATTAAGTAAATACCAGCCTATATATTTTAAGAAATGCTAGTGGTATAAATATTTGAATTTTAAAAATAGTTTTCCAACTCGATTTTTCTTTCCTCCAACAAATAAATGTGCTCATGTTAAGGGTTGTATTTTTCTACATTTTGCAGTACGCGATTATGCTGCCGAGAGGAAACTCCCTTAATTTTCATGTAATTTACAGATTCTTCCAAAACAGTGGGTGCTGTTACATATATATATATATTTCCTATTTTATACTCAATCAGCATGTATGTGAAAATGTCAAATTAGTCTCAAGTGTTTTTCATGGCTTAAATAATTAATTCAGCTGTGTGAAATAACATTCAATCCTATGGTTTAATTAAATCCAATGTTTCTCCATCAGTCCGTGTGCTTTAAAATGTTATCTTGACTCTAAACTGAAAAAGACGCAAAGAGATAAAACGCCAAATGAACCATGCAGCGCGCATTAGTGTTCAAAAGGCCAGGATAAAAAATATTTATTGGGTTGGAATCGAAGCGTAATGTAAAGCGTGTCCTTTAGCATGAGAAACATCCGGCAGAACAGATAGGAAAGAGCGAAGCATTCCTAATAGACGTCAGCTCTGACAGGCTAAGCTTTCCCTCACAACACGTTGCTGTTTGGAACAAAAGCAGCAAGAACACAGAGCTCCAGCCTCATACAAACCTGCTGCTCGTATTTCTGTCTCAGTGCATCAAGCTGCAGAGAGAACTCCTTGGCCTGGTTCTCCCTGAGGGTTTTGGAGCGGATCAAGTCCTCCTCTACCTTCTCCATCTGGTGGTGAAACAAGAAGAAACAACAAGACGGAAAACTTCAACATTTTATTTTTTTTAAACGTGTGAGGATGAAATCCTCTGCAATTCACATTACTGCGAAATGTGTGGCATTCACTTTGACTAATATGTAGCAGAGTTAAATAACATTTAAGTTCATTAATATTCATAAATTGCTTAATCTCATAACTCCATGAAAAAAAAAAAAATCTATGTGAATATTGAATCCTAACATTTCCTTATCGCTCAAAAGATGAAATTTTAAATCTTATTCCTTCAGGATTTCAAATGTACTGAGAGTAAATGAAAAAAAAAATGTTTTAATGAGATGTTAACAACTACTCACCAACAGAATCAAGAATCTAGAATATTAGTTATTATTTACTCAACTTGATTTAAAAAAAACAGAAACTAAAAAAAAAAACTTAAAGATGAACAAAAAATAACAAGCAAGAACTAATTTGTACACCTAATAGGAATGCTTTTAATAGAAAACATTCAGAAGACTACTATCTAAACAAATTAACAAGCTGAGAACTGCCAGGAATCTCGATTCGGATCTAGTTTGACCTGCTGAGGAAAGTTGTCAGGTTATTCTGAAGTCGAAAACCGTCAGAGTGTTTCTGAAGCCTGAAAGCATTTTCTTTCCTAAAATTACCCTTTAAGTTTAAAGAAATAGAATTAGGTCACAGAATCTCTCTTTTCAGTAACTGAGAAAGTCAGCAAGCCTCTGATAGTTTTTAGGTTTCTATGCTTGGTGTTCTTTAGGTTTTATGTGAGTTTTTTCAGTTTTAGATAACTGTTAGTGATTCTAGATTCTACTGGTTCTGTTTATATGTAGACATATAAACAGTTTTAATATGTTTAAAAAAAAGGCGGCTCTGAGGACTTAAAACATATTGTTACTTAGAACCATATAAGCCAAAAAAAGATCCTAGATTTTTAAAGTGTATTCCTTTTTAAAGTTTCGATAGTAATATTTAGATATGATTTTCATTTTCAGTGTAAATTTTCACCCTTCTCTTAATAAAGTTAGGATTTATTTCTGCTTTCTTAGTCCTTTTTTTTTTTTTTTAGCTAACAGTAGATCAGATTCATAATTTTACTGACGTTCTCCATCAATCTGTACATCTTTTCAGTGAAATATTCTCAATGAATTCTAAATCAAACTTCTTTCTAAAATGTAATAGAGAAGGTAAGGTTACATTTTAAGAAGTAATCAGAGTGATTTATGAATTGTAATCTAGTTAAATGTAGTTTAATCCTGCTACAAATGATTTTAACGTATTCATTCAATGTGAAACAAATATAAGCTAGTCCAAATCAAGTGTCAGATTGCAATCTTTGTGTACGAGGAGATATTAAACACCATCACCTCCTTTTATCTTACCGTTCCTCACAGCCAACAGTTTTCATTCTTTGTTCAAGTGATGAAAAATAACAACAGAAGCTGCAATTTAAGGAAACATCTCAACTATGCTGCTTGTAAGATCAACGAAATCCTGAATGTGTTCTTTATTAATCTGTTTAGAATCCTAAAACCTCTTTGAGCTCTCCACGCAACACAGATTTCATTCTATACAACAACGCTACTGCTTCTTCTTCTTCTTTTCAAACCAAAATAGGGCAGGATCTTCCCCTGTAACTGCAGTCTGAATGGAAGAAGCCGATTTTTTTAAATAAAGAAAAGAGTGACGCAGATAATCCATTTAGATATCACACCATCTGTAAAAAGAGAAACGGCGAGGACGATGAAAGGAATGACGAGAGGATGAGAAAAGAGTAAAAAACTTCTTTTGAAGTGCTTTCCACAACATTAAAGCCTTAGCAGGAAGATGCACAAGCAGGGAGGGGAGGAGGAAGAGGAGGAAAGAGCGAACGAGGGAGAGAAGATGACAGGGATGCAGAGGAGACTGCTCTGCGCTCCCACGGCTTTGATGTGGGCTGAGGATAAAGTCAGATTGAAGATCGGGATGCCAGGGGCTCAATGGGAAAAGAAGGAGCAAGCGAGAGGATGGAAGGATGAGAGCAGCAGAAGCAGAAGGGAGAAGGAAAAGTACTGCATTCAAGAGGAGAGAGGGGGGAAAAAAAACCAAGACTCCCAGTTCAAATATTTAAAAATACTCATGTGGAGGCGATCCTATTGGAAAAAAAACAACAACAAACAAACAAACAAACAAAAAAAAAAACAAACTCTGATGAATCCATCCAATAATATTTGTACCTAAAGTGGGGCAGGACTTTACAAAAGAGAGAGGGAAATAAAAGATGGCATAATTAATTTCTTTAAATTAAGTCTCGGGGAAACAAAGGTTGTTTCATGTGTCAAGAAATTTCCGAGCATAAACTCGACTCCCACACAGTCTCTCATATTCATACGCCCAGAGTGCCCCCAAACGCAACAATTAAGTGAAAAAAATTCACTAATCGGCAACTAAAACTTGCAAATCTCTTTAACACGGAAAATTTTAAAACATTTAGGACCTCACAAGGCATAGCTCGACTTGTTCAACAACAACAACAACAACAACAACAACAACAACAAAAATGCCTATAGCAGTAGACAGCATCAGAAATTGTACACTGAGTGCGTATTGATTGGGAAACTTTTCCAATAAACAGCAGCCCACGCAACGCCGACTGCTGATGGGAAGGCACGGCTGCCGGACTAATTAGCGTAACTGCTCATTGTGCGCGGTCCGTTCCCTACTGGAACCCGAGCGCCCGGTGTCCTGCCCACTTACAACCTGTGAGGTCATGAAGTCTTAGTGGAAAAATTCAAGTTTAATGTGAAGGATTTTATTTGATTTCATTTATACAAGTTCACCAAACGAGAGCGAACGGCCCGAGGGTGATTATGTTTTTGGTTCTTACATATAGATTTTTTTGGGGACATCTGTTTGCTGCTGTTTGTTGATGTTGTTTTGTACCGAGATGATATTTTAGGCTTGCACAGGTTATAAAAGGCGTTTTTCCACAATTTGCACAGAGCAACAGTCTTTTCCTGCATCCCATCAGATTGGTTTTTGAAGCAAAAATGAATCTCCAGTGGGTCAAGAAAAGCAGCTTTGTCGTCCATCTCTGTTGTCACGTGTGGTGTACGTCAGATTTACGGGCATATCAGAAACATGTGAATACAAATGTTCCGCTCTGAACTTTTATATACAAAATAAAAAAAATTATAATTTCATTACAAATTTCTACGTAATTAATTAATCAAAATTAATTAATTAAAGTCCCGAGATAAAAAAAAAAAAAAAAAAATCAAAGTTTCCACAACCATCTTTCTGCTAGCGTTTTAATGTGTTAAATCCCCTTTTGGCCTACTGGGCAGTACTTAGTTTCCTACAGAGAGAAGAGAAATCCTCTCTAGATTTTCCAAAGATTTGGATTCTGTCATATTGTGTCCTCTTCTCAGCTCACCTCACGGGCTTTCAATCTGATTTGGTGAGGATTGAGACAGACATCAAGGTCAGTTTTCTGTGTGACAAGTCATTTTTATGTTTATTTGGTGTTTTTGATCACTCTTCTGGTAAAAGACCAACAGTTTGTTACACGATGCACAAAGTTCCCTAGGTTTATAAAAGAGAAACAGTCCCACATCCTGCACCGTACGTGATTGATTTCCCATGTATTCATCCTTTGTTGTTCCAAACATTCCTGGCGAAAAGCCCAAACCTAATCACATCTGACCAAATCACAGTTATATTCGAGGGTGAGGATTATATTTATGTGTCAGACCTGGAGTTTCATGTCAGTGTAGACCTTCTCAGAGCTGAGCTCCACCTGCTTCTTGAACTGCTCCAGTGCCAAATCGGCCTGCTGGATCTGCTGTCTTTGGCTCTGTTTCGCCCTGTCCAGCTGGCTCTCCATCTCTCTTCAAAGCAAGCACAAGAACAAAGGAATGAATATACTTCACCCAGGCAAAGACTATCAGCAGCAGGAAAGAGGAGAGAGAAATAGCAAACTGAAGAATAGGCCGACTCCGGCTCTCAAAAGTCTACACTCAATTATCATAAATTTGGAAACACTAATGTGTTGCAATCGGCTGTCGTCTTTGCAGACATCCACTTGTCATGTTAAGGAACTCTGAAAAAAACCTTATTTTTGCAGTTAAATATGAAGAACGGGAGATTGTTATTCATTTTTGATTTTTAGATAATTTAGAGGCCATGATCACACTAAACATACACTGACTTTTTAGGTTTTTTATGATAAGCTTTTACATAACATTCTGATGAGTAAATCTCTCATCTAAACAGAATCTCAATTACTCTCTCAACCTGCTTCCACTTCAGTACTCAGTCGATACTGTTTAGGAAAGCAGTCTATCATGACTCCCCTCTATCGTCTTGCCATTGGGCAGAAGTCGTACAGTGCATTTAGAACATAAATATCCTTAAGTTTCTTTATTCTGTAAAAAAGAAATGGTTTTAATAATCTCTTTTCTCTAATAGAAATCTGAAAAGTGCTTCTGCACCAAGGCCATTTGAGTCAATGCTCTGTGAAACCACCTGTTGTGTTGCGTTTACAGCGGCAACTCTTTTTGGAGCATGTCTCCACCAGCATTATACATTTAAAGACTGAAAATTGATATGATTTTACCAAAATGGTGGAACTGAATTTAATTTAGTGGTGTCAAAGTAAAAATGTAAAAGCTAAAAGTTTATATATTTATACTGAAGCTGAAGTCTAATTATTTGTTGTTGCACACAATCCTAACTGTAAATTTTCTTCATTTACATTATTTGTTTAGTTTGAAGTTTTACATAAATTCAATGCAAACTTAACAGGCAATAAATGGATCCTCATATTGCCATACAATTGTGCGCTAGAAATTTGTGTGTGTCCTCCATGCCGGCTTGTGATTACGGCTGCCAAATGTCAGGTCACAGAGGAGCAAGTAGAGGAGGACTGACAGGCATACTGAGGGGGACAGCACCGTACCGAGACCTGTCAGAGTGCAGCCAGCATGCCCAGCCTCGACATCATATACAGGAGCAACCGAGCAGCTGTCAAACTTAACAGCACAGGGGTGTGTGTGTGTGTGTGTGTGTGTGTGTGGAGGACAGGGCGGATGTCGAGGCGGATGGATGACAGAGGTAGATATGAAGGTTGGAATGGAAGGGGTTTATTTTTGTATCCATTCAAACAAACCCATCCTCCCCCTCCTCCCCTCCCTCCCACCACGGGTCGCGCGAGGCGAGTTTTTGCTCCAACCCAGCTGACATCGGGGCAAATGGCAGAGTGCACCCTTGACTGATCAGTCAGTCACAGAGCTGAAATACTCACATCTAGACCTACAGGCAATTCCAGCCCTTCAATTAACCTCAATTTCTGCTCAAATATTGAACCTTTCTGCTGTGCTCCTAAAGTGCAATTTGCAAATTCATGCAAAGTGAAATGCGTCAAATTAATGGTGGCAAAACATTTTTAGAAACCTGTAATCAACAGGAAAATCAAACAGTTTATGACCGTCACACATAAAGTGCAGGGTGAACTCGTGCAATCAGTCAGACTTGGACAGTAAAAAAAAAAAATCCATCTACTGGGGTCATGCATGTCAGAAAATTATGTGTGGCTGATTAATTGGCCTATTTTGTATTTGAGATGTCCGCCACACCACTCCTGGAGGAACCTGCAAGTAAGCCTATTCAATCCAGTTTTACAAAACTGTAAAATAAAGCAAAAGACATGATGCACGACCGGCTCCCTGGAGTTACAATCCTGCAGATCCTCATTCTGATGCAAAAATATGTCAGAGTTACAGATAACGATGCATGACCAGTTTTGCATTCTTCCTTTGCTTTGTTTCACAGTGTGAAATAAAGTATGGGACGTAGCACGTGCCGGTCGTGTGTCAGTGCACTTTCTTCCCTGTTCTTGTAAATGAGCGCTCTAAAAAGGTGTGGATAATTATTCCCCCCTGGACAGCTGAACAACTGGGGGAAGGAATCCTGGCCAGTGGGGGATCCATTTAAACTCATGAGAAGAACAGCTATTACAAAGACAGGGTATGAACTTTCATGTATGTGTGTGTATATATTCATGGAGTGTGCAAGGTACAGCGCTTTGCAAAAGTATTCATACCCCTTAAATTTGTTGACTTTTTCAACATGTTATTGGGTTTTCATATAATTTATAATAGATCAACAAAAAGTAAATCATAATCATGAAGTGAGAGGACAATGGTAGACAGTTTTAACTTGATTTTTTTTTTAACAAATACACATCCAAATAGTAGGGCTGTAGTGATACAATAATCTCACGATACGATACACAATATTCTGCCCATGATACGATATATACTGCGATTTTCCGCAAACGATACAATTCAATACACTTTTGCGATTTTCTGAAAGATTTTAGAGGGACAGAGTGATTTTGGTGACATTTTGACTGTTATAGACTTGGATTGAATTAATTTAACTGAAAACTGATTAAAAGCACCAACTACATAATACCTCGCTCTGGTTGGACATGGACACAGACTTAAAGTCGACAGCTGGACAAAATGAATCAAAGAAGTGGTGAGAAAACATGTTTCTTTTAATTGAAACAGTACAAACTGTAGCTTACGTGCATTTGTAAAGTAAAGAAAGTGCACCAAGTACCCTGCTCTGAATAGTTTGATATCTTTTTAACTTTGACACTTAACATCTGAAGGAATCACTCTAAGCCTGATGACCTAATCAAACTCCCGGCGAAGCAAGCAGTGAGTGAGCAAGGTGACAGTTGGATGTTACGATACTTGCGGATGAATATCAATTTTTTTCTAGGAAAGAAAATTTCGATATATATCGCAAAATTTATATTATTACACAGCCCTACCAAATAGTGTGGTGTAAAGTATTCAGCCGACTTTACTTTCATTTCCACTGTACGGAATCCAGTGCAAGGAATTCCCAACCTGATTGATTCAAAAGATTCCCACCGCACGGATATGTGTGGTGGAGAAGTAACACTGCACATCAACCTGAACACACTGTCTCTACAGTGAAACATGGCAGTGGCAGCGTCATGCTGTAGGGACACTTTTCATCCACAAGGTGACCATCAATCCAAAGATGGATGGAGTTAAAAATAGAAGAAAATTTCTTTGAAGCTGCAAAAGGTTTGAAACCAAAGATGAGGTTCGTCTCCCAGCAGGACAGGGCTACAAGGGAATGGTTCGATCAAAGAATAGTGAACCCAGACCTGAAAGCAATTAAGAATTTGCAGCAAGATTTAAAAATTCATCCTCACCGCCACTCTTCGCCCAATCTGACAGAGCTTGGGCTATTTTTGAATATACCCCAAGAGATTTGCAGTTGTAATCGTTGTGAAAGATGGGTCTTCAAAGGATTGACTTGAGGGGGGCTGAACACAGATCCACGCCACACTTCGGTAAACCTTTAGAAGACTATATTGTAGAGTAAGACTGTGATTGTGATGGGAAAACACGGAAGACTTTAACGGGTGCGGATACTTTTGCAAGGTCCTGGAACGCTCACACTATGTAGGGACATGCAGCACGTTAGCTTTTATGTGTGCATAACCATTTGCAAATTTTCAGTTTTTTAAAGAGATGAACGTTTCCCAAAATTAAAAGCAATAAAGAAAACTAGAAGAGCAACAGCAGAACGCAAAGAACAAAACAGCCCAAGAACAAAAGCAGCGGATACAGAAAGGAATGTGCAGGGTTTCTCTCCTCTTTAAAGTGTTCTGTCTCCTAGTAATTTTGGTTTCTCTCATGTTGGACATCAAACAACAAAGAGGCATTTTTTTTTCCCGTTCCCAATTCTGTGTACTCTGTAATTATTAATCAAACTCGCTGCATGACTGCCTCTCGGACTCAGTCGAACACAAAAGAATTTGTGGAGAGAGGCTAAGAAGGAATAAGAAAGGAGAACAGGAAACGGAGAGCATGTCACAGAAATAGCTAACTTCCAAAGAAGAGCAAAAAAAAAAAAAAAAAAAAAAAAAGGATTTGAACGTATGCTTCACTTGAGAGAGGAGAGAGAATTCATGCGGGTGTACGGGTGAGTGCACGTAGGCGTGCACGGGCCTTTGTTACTGAGGCACGGTCCCAAACTCTCTCTGCGACTGACAACGCAACTCAAAGAAAGCACTACGGCTGTGTTGGAACTAGCTGCTGGGCTTACACCTCCAAGGATACAAGAGGAAAAAAGGAGGGAAAAAAATCCACCAGAGCTAACTTTTAAATGAAACTAACTGTACGAGGATGTAAAGGAGGTCAAGAATAACCGTGTGTGAGAATGTGTGTGGTCAGTACAGTGGCAGACAGCGTGTCACCATCAATAACAGAGCAGAGAGATGAGAAGAAGGAGGGAAAAAAAAGGGAGTCAGGGTGGCCTGGCAAGGAGAAGTGGAGAAGCAAAGGAAAAGCAAAGGAGAGGGATGCCAGCGCCAGGGCGGCCTGTCGGCTTTAAATGGATATCTGGTCAGAAAAGTGGAAGGAGAAGAGGCTCAAATTAAAGATGTGCCTTCTCTAAAGAGGAAGTCTTCTCATCCCTCAATCCTCAGCGGCTGTTTTAAAGAAGGGGGAAAGGCGGATTGTGGGGGCGGGGGGGACCGGGGGAGGGTTAGTAGTTTCTGCCATTCAGTCGCCCAGCCGACAGGAATGTGGTCGTTTTCTGGGCTGCTCTAACCACACAATGCCACATGCTGCCTTTGTTATTGTGTGACACGTGGTTGATACACAGGGAAGTTATGCACACAGTCAGCAACAAACAAATACTTGCTTCCTACGTGTTTTCACTTAAAATATCCGATAAGCACAAATGTCAAGAGTTCCCGGATCTTCGTGGCCCTTTTAAAATAATAAAGGCAAATGTTCACCATGGATTTATGGTACACATTTATACTGAAAGTAAGATGTAGATAGGGAAACTGTGAAAACTAGAAATATTAAGTGAGGAAAAAAGAATACATAAGGAAAGTAAGAGACGGAAAAAAGTGCAGAAAGAAAGAAACAAACTGTATAATAAAGGAAGGACACAAGAATCAAGATCAGACTGCAGGAAGGAAAAGCTACAGGGAAGGAAAAACATGTTGACACAAATCAAAAGCAAAGGAAAGAAATAAAATATAGGGAAATGTAGGAGAAAACTAAAGGACACAAGAGAAGATGGAATACAAGCAAGGATGGAACAAATGAAACACGGAAGAATGCAAGAAAAAATAGGAGACAGAAAAGGGAAGCACAGAAAGACAAAAAAGGAAGGAAGGACAAAACAAAGGAAAGACAAGAAAGAAACAGTCATAAGACATAAGAGAAGAGGGAAATATGGAATACAGGACTAAAGGATGAAAGGAGGCTGTGAAGAGCAGATAAAAAGGCGGAGAAAGGAAATGGGGAGTTAGGATACAAGGAGGGAAGGAAGGAAATATTGAAAAAAGGGCACAAGTGATGAGGGAAAAACACTAGAAAGGATCTAACACAGGGCACATTCAAGGCAAAGAAGGAGACAAGAAAGAAAAGGGTGAAAGGAATGAAGGAAACATGAGGAAAGAATAAAGGACACAAGAAATAAAGATGCAAAAAAAAGGATAGAAGGACCAAACAGGCAGAGGAAAGGAGGGGAAAAAGAATGGACAGAAGGAAATAAAAAATGGAAAGGGCTGTCAGACAAAAAGGCACACACAAGAAAGGATAGAACAAAGCACACATTGAAGGAAAGAATGAAAGAGCCGAGGAGAAAAAGGAGGTAGGACACAAGAGATGCAGGAAATATAGGTGGAACTGCACAAGAAATGAAGGAAGGACACATTTAGGAATGCTACAAAGGACATGTGGAGGGAAATTCAGAGATGTGCAAAAAGGGAGAATGTATTGGAGACAAGAAATAAATAAAATAGAGGGTAGGACAAGAAGGAAGGACACAAGAAAAAGTGAAGTAGAAGAAAAAAAGGAAATAAACAAGGAGAAGTGGATGGAATCAGCATAAAGGGAAAGTGGTAAGATAAATGAGAGGAAGGAGGGACAGAAGGAAAGATGGAAGAACTAAAAGAAGAAAACAAAGGCCATAAGCAAAGAAGGTAAAGAAAGGAGAACATGATATTTAATAAAATAAAGTTGAGAAATACAAATATTATCCAAATTCAGCTTTTTTTCTCCCCCCCTTTACAGACCGGGAAGATAGTGAAATATGACTCCATACCTTTACAATATTGACAGGAACCCCATAGATTATTACATGAGTACACAATGAAGAACCTCATGGCTTATGCAAATGTTCTTTCTTTCCCATCTGAGCTGAGCGTTTAGGAATTGTATGGAGTAATGTGGGTGGAGCAGCACATGGAAACAACTGGCAAACAGACCTGAATGTAAGCTTCCATATGGATGCCTCTGGTCTGTAGAATCAGGAGAGCCAGAGCGCGTGCATACATCGAATGTGTGCGTGTGCGAATGCGTGTGTAAGTGCATGCAAGAGCCCCGCATCTGCGTTTGTGAGCTCATCCAAACGGAATGATAACGAATCCACAGACACATCAAAGAGGCCCTGAAAAAAAGAGGGAGAACATAAAAAGAGAGAAAATGCAAAACTGAAATATTCAGCGCCCTCTGAAGAAAAAATAAAACAGGCTTCGTTTTCATCCACATCCCCAGAGAAACAGAGGGAGAGAAAGAGAGAGGGGGAGAGGAGAGGGGGGAAAAAAAAGAGAGACTGAAACAAGCAGAGAATGAGAGACAGACCACAAATAAGTGAACACAAAAGAGAGACATCGCAAGGGCGAGAAAATATTAAAGGCAGAACGAGTTGAAAAGGGAGCGCGGAAAAGGAGAGCATCATTGAGCTGGATGGCTTTAAAGCTGCCAACAAATGTGGCCGGTTTGTTGAAAGCAGAGCGCTGAAATAAAATGACTACAATGTGTAAGAAGAATGAGGTTCTTATTATCCTTCATCAAGAGAAACATCAGTGGGCACAAGTTGTCATCGGTGTTGCTTGAATGGAGCGGTTTGCTAGTGTTCCTGCCAGGATTTCTTAAACGTAGTTTAAGCTATTCTTTACCAACCATTCACACTGAAAGCTAAAGCAAATAACTTATTACAGCCAATTAAAAGAAACTGATACAAATCGTATTTTATTTCTCGTAAGTCAAATGCTGAAGACTAACTTGGTGTATTTCTTGGTTTTTCTGTCTTGTCTGACAGCAAGCTGACACGTGCAGACATCGCGTTGACTTCTGGGCACCTGACGTTTCATACATCAAACCTTTCTCCGTCTACGAGCGCAGATATATTTAAGACCAAAGGAAATATGGTTTCAGACTGGATCCAAATGCAGGTCAAAAATAGCGCATGTTGAAATCTGGGGGAGTTGCAGAGGGAGAAGGGGCTTTACTCAAACACTGGCGGATGTGACAGATGACATTTCAATTCATCTTTGGAAAGCGTCTCTTTAGGATCCAGTGCTCTGCCACAGAGACTGAAAATGAAAACAGTGTTTTACATTGTGAAACGAGGAAGTATCTTGAGTACTTTGAGGCTGAATTCCTCCATCTTTCAAAAAGTCAAATTCAAGCACATTTCAGCAAGTGATGATTTCAGTTGCTAGTATCAAAACATAGTTCGCGTTACCATACAGTTAATTTATTTTAAACATTCAATCGCAAACTAAAATTCTCACAATACATAGACTCACTACACACAGAGTGATGCAAGTTAAGCATTTGTCTCCGTCATTTTTGATAATTACATCTTGAATCTCAGAAAAATGCAAATGTGTTTATTGCTACTGTAACCAAAAGAGAAATAAAGGTTTCCCAATACAAACAATACAATCTTGTCAGCACTGTTGGGGCTGTTATCTCTCATCCGGTAAAGACACTTTTAGTGTTGTACGAAATCCTGCAACAGCAACAGAATCCTGCAGTGACGATTTCAGCAGCAGTAACTCGTCATATTCCTCACTCCTCTCTCCCTCATCTGTCATTGCAAAGCTTCAGCCACTCTCTGTGACCTTCAGCAGCTTGGCCACTGTGGCTCTTTTTTATACTGCAGATGTCAGAAGACGTAGCATGCATTTGTATTCAAGTGGATTTAATTCTACAAACGCTTACGCACAGAACAAGTAGAAATATTCTACGAGTTTGTCATTGACACATATCTGAACAGACATGCTTATTTTGAGTGTGTTTATGTTTAAATGGAATTCGGGTTTTTTATTGCACCGATCCCAAGAAATAATACCAGGGGGACAGAAACCTATACTAAAATGTTCCCTCTTTTCTGTATTAAACCTTACAAAATTGCCTTTTGTGACGATTTTTAGAAATATACATCATTAGCTGTTGGGAGATTAACAAGATAAATAAGAATAGAAATATAAACATCTTCCTTTACTGTCTTTTTTCTGTAATTATGTGGAAAATAGCACATTCCAAACACAATCCATTGTACACTGAGTAGGATGAGCAGGAAACCTTTAAATTACTGGTTGGATGTAATTAAGTAGACACTTTAAGGGAGCGACAATAAGATTTCCATTCCCAGAAAAAAATAAAAAAAACTTGTAGAAGAAAGACTGAAATGTAAAATGCGTTAAGGACAGTTCAGTTATTGTAAACAAGTTTACGGATCACTGATAATTATTTATTCATCAAAAATATTGCTGATGGAGGAGACTTTCCCCACCACAAAGCCCAGTGAAGGAACTCAGAAATTTCCTTTCGCAGTTTTCTGGTATTGAACTGATGTTTAACCCATCCCCGAAATCTCTTTTTATGCAGTTGCCAAGGGAAAAACTATTGAGCTCTGGATAACCTTTTTATTATTCAGGATCCATACCTCCACCTGCACCCGCACCTGAACATTAACTGGGGTTGCTTAGATACTTCTGATCCCTGGCTGGAAAAGGAGGTTTGCTCGATTCTTGTTGGCATGCTGAGAACAATGAGTCCACTTCAAAGAGAAACGCACGCACACACACACACACACACACACACACACACACACACACACACACACACACACACACACACACAC
>NW_015112658.1:402927-414761 GCF_001443285.1 Poecilia latipinna | reverse complement strand
AAAGAGCGCACCAAAAAGAGAAACACACACACACACACACACACACACACACACACACACACACACACACACACACACACACACACAATCACACACACACACACACACACACAATCACAGGTGCATGATAAGTTTGCAAGTGGAATATATATATATATATATATACACATATATATAAGAAGGGAAGATGAACTTCCTGCTGAACTGACAGTTGTTCACACCACTCACCAGGAGGGAAGTGAAAAAGGACCAGGCTAAAGCACCTTCTTGCTCGCAGATAGCTGAATCCCAGCCTATTAAAGGAAAGTTGATTGGAAGGAAAAAGGGTGCACAACCACTTTATGGAGATGCTGATGTTTTCCAGCAGGGCTTGGCACCTTACCTTCCACACTTCCACACCAAGCATCAGTACCTGGTTTAATGGTATGGCTGAACTTGACTGAATTTGCTTTAAGCGCAAAGAGAATCTACTGGTTATATTCATCAGAACCAACTATGCAAACAAGCTGAAAGCTGCTATTAAAACAACTTGGGATTTCCTTTAATAACTCAGCAAAGAAACAGGCTAATTTTCTCTATGCCACTCTGTAGCCATGTACAAACTTAGAAAAGTGACTGAGTGCATATGCTGTACACAAACATAGTTCTTAGTTGGTCAACATTTCTGCAATAAATGTCCTTTTGTTGGTCCCATTCGAATTTCCGGGGTTTGAGATTTACCAAGACGAAGGAATCACCAACATTAACAGAAGTAAATGCTTAAAATATACCAGTCAGTGTGTAATGACTCTATGAGCTATGAGACTTACTTTTGAATTCAATTCCTCACATAAATTCACTTTTTGATGATATTCTGGTTTACTGAGAAATTATGAACAATATGCTACCTGTTAATACATAAATAAACAAAATATTTGAGACTTTTTTTAAGGCTTACACAGTTTTGGATGAGGCCAACCTGGTGCCAAAGTGACAGAAAGGAAAACATGAAACGTGAAAACAATGGAGAATTTGTTGAAGAATGGAACTTGAATGAATGCAGCTGTTTTTTCCCCAATTTTTTTTTACCAGACAGGTGGCTTTCTGGAGTTGTGAAAACTGGGGTTTTGAGGTCATTGTTGCAAAAAGTGGCAAGCTGCTCCCCCTCTTTATGCACAACCTTCCCTCTCTCTGTGGTGCACCTCTCCATCTCTATGCTAATGCCCTGTAATGATCTAAGGCGCGCCGAGGTGAAGGAAGTGGAGAGAAACTTCTTTGTTGTTGTTGTTGCCATAGTAACAAAGACTTGGCATAAATCTGATGCAGCAGTGCCTATTTGCACTGCAAGACAAGGTGCTGTTCTCGTCATAATAATGACATATAAACATATAAAAAAAAGCAAAACAACTGTGAACTGGTTGCGTTTATGAATTCAACAGCAGCATAGATGCAAGAGAAAACACATGCCACACAGTACCTGGCAGATAGAAAGCATCTTGAGCGGCTCAATTTAATTTTACCATCCATCCTCATACTCACACACACACACACACACACACATGCACGCACAAACCCGCACAAACATGCTCACACACACCTGCGTGCAGTCTCGCTTTGACTTTGAAGTTCCTCTGGATCGCCTTTAAAGGCCTTCAGTGTTGCCAGGGCAGCAGGCAGGTAGAAGACATCAGACTGCTTAGTGTGTGTGTGTGTGTGTGTGTGTGTGTGTGCGCGTCTCTGTGGAGGCCGAGTACTTAATTAGCAAAGAGCCTGGCGGGCCGGTTGCCGTTTCTGAGTGTTTAGCTCTAAACGAGGAAATGACTGGCTCGTTACTGATGCTAACAACGGGAGTAATTTATGCACCGACCGATCTGTCTGCTGCATTAAAGCTTTTTTTTTTTCCCCTCTCTCTCTCTACTTGCCGCGTCGGCTTGACAGCAACAGGCAAACAATAGGCAGGCACAGCGACTAATGTCCTCTTGTTTTGTTCCCGCTGTATTCTCAATACAACAGCGCTAAAAAGCGATTTGTTAGACAGTGACGGAAACCCACGAAAACGGTGAAACTGGGTATGCCTTAAACCGACAGGTAATTTCATCACAAACAATAAGAAAGCGCTCAATTCATTAGGACATCGCAACTAAAACCTTCCTACGGAGGATGACGGTACGATGGAGCGGAGGCTGCACCGTGGGTTGAGCTGCTGTTGTGTTCAATTGTGCAGAACATATTCTGAGTTTGGCAGGGGAACTGTAATCTGCTGCTGACAGAGGTACATGGATCTGAAGGGGTGAGGAGGATGTTCTGATTGGCTGGGAAGTTTAGTATTTAGGCAAAGGGTTCATACAGTGCTAACAAAAGTATTAACACCCCTTTGAACTTGATTGACTATAGCCCAGTTGTTAAGTTGAAATACATTTTTCATGCATTTCAAAAGTGTGGAGTCCCTTTGAAATTGATATCCCTCAAAAGTGTAAATGAACAGACTCCTTTGAAAAGTCAGCTAAATAAGAACAAATAATTCAATATTGGTGTAAATCCTGCTGTTCTGAGGAGGTTTGGGAGAGAACATTAATGAACAAACAGGTAAGAGTATACTACAAAGAAGAATGGACAAATATTTCATGTGGAAAGCTATCTGAGAGAGTCTCCTAAGAAAATGCTGCAATATTTCCTAAAAATAAGAGGTTATATAAAGCTTTAGTTGAAAGCAGGTTCAATAAAAATGTATATCTTAGTAAAAAAGTTTGAAAAGTGGGTAATAATTTCCTGCACTTAATAATTATGTGAGAATTCTTCTGATGATTTGTCACACAAAAATCCCAATATCCTCTACTTTAAAAGTCACACAATGTGAGAAAATCCAAATGGGGTATGAATAGATTTGCAAAAGATGTTAAATGAAGCTCCGTAAAACAGGGGGCTTCATAAAACTGTAGGAGGGATTTAGGTAAAGGTAAATTCATTTATATGGCACATTTTCAGCAACAAGGCAATACAAAGTGCTTTACAGGAATTAAAAGGAAATACAAACAAAATAACAAACCGAGGTCATGGTATTTAAACTGTTTATTGTTGAACAAAACTCATCGTAAATGGCCTTGAATCAACTAAAAGGAAAAAGGGAGATTTTATGTGTATATTAACAAGCCTCGCTGCTCTGATATAGACTCTACGTCATGCACTCCAATGGCATTTTTAAGAGTAATAACACTTCAGAGAAGATATGACACACAGCATAAAAAAACACAACAGCATCCAAATCCCAGATATTCAGTTTGAGGTAGTAGCAAAAACTCACAGTTTTAAATGTGGTGGTTTATCGTTCAGTAAAGGTTTGAATAGAGAAAGAAAAAAAAATAGATAAGAAAAAAGAGACAGCTTTGAATCGGGTAGGATACACCCAGGACCGGTCGCTAGTCCAACACTGGGACATGTAGAACAAACAACCACACACACACACACACACACACACACGCATGCATGCACACGCACGAGGGCCGTAGCTTACCAGATTACAAGAGGAAGCTGAATTTGACTCTCTTTATATTTCTACAACTTAAAAACACAAGAAGCTGTAAATGAAACATCTCTATCATTATAACCATAAACAAGTTTGCCTTGTAGTTTTTTTCAAATGATAGCAATGCATCTAGGATTACTAGCTGGGTTTAATACAACCACTCACAAGTAAAGGTCTGATGTGAAACACTTTCAAAGCCCTCAGATGTGGCAGTTCAACTCTGTTATATAAAAAGATCAAAGGATTGGCTTGTTAAAGCCAAACTCCACCTTAAATCAAAATTCATACCCACTGTTCTCATGATCAAAGACCCAAGTCAAGAGATATAAACAACTCTCTAATAAAAGCAGAATTCAGAAAGTTAAGGCTAAAGTGTGTGATGTAACTCTGAAATAAATAGCATACTTCATGGACTTTATGTACGATTCAGAACCTGTCACCAAACTTAACATGCTTTGGTGATGTTGGATTATACTAATCTAATGGCTAAAATATCGCATTAGACACACCCACAAACACACTCACACATTTATATTAGCCAACTATTTCTAACTCATAAAATGTCTTGTAAAACTTTTTTTTTTTGTTTTTAAGCATATTTGAATGCTGCAAATGTATATTTCAAATGTTGATTGGTTTTAATTTATTTTACTGATTTTGTTTGGTTAAAGCATTTTAAACAAAAATTAGGTGGAAGGAAAACATGTGGTAGAACAAGATTCACGATCAAGTCGAAGGCCAGTATTAAAGTGACCTGGGTTTCATTAACACTAATGCAGACTGACTGCCTCTCTACCACACTGCATTGATGGATAATTGGTCCAAAAGGAACCCCTGCAAAGTACAAGTTATGCTTCTGTGATGTATATCCAATTTTTTACTGGTCTTAGTATAATTCAAAATTTCAGAGAAAGTGAATTTAGGGTTTTAATTAACTGGGGGCCAGAAAAATTTAAAAAAACCAAAAAAAAAAAAAAAAAAACAAAGATTTGAAATTAATCTTTTTTTTTCTGGTAACATTAAGATGAACCAAAATTTTGCTAAAGTTTAACCCTGACTACATTACTTCCAAACCTTATTTTATTTATTTTTTTTAATATAAGCAACAAATAACGCTTCTTTTTTTGCTGTACCTTAGTGCATCTTCTAGTTTGGCTATCTTCCTCTTGGCCTCAATTTTCTCCCTCTCAGCCTCACTGTGAACTGCCAACACCTGAAAGACAGAGAGAGAAAGTGGGACAGTGATAGAGGTTCAAGCGAGTGCAAAAGCAAGACACCATCAAACATCACTCAGGAAATCCTCTGCTGTCTATGTGACCCTCTGCATACGCTCTCGTCTCTCCTCCCTATCACCCCATCAAAAGTACCGTCTGGCTGCTCACAGCGTCTCACACTTTGGATCTATGGCAGCCATATGGGCCGTTCTAATAGCCAGATACTGAATCATGGCAGCCCACACAGCAGTCCAAAGAAGCTTAAATAAGAATCTTTACAGAAGAAACCAAAAAAAAAAGAAAAAAAAGAAAAATAAACTAATCTGTAACACTTTCCAAGTCAGAGTCCTGCAACCTGGGACAAGTTAAAGGAAAGGCAGAAGAAATGCTGTCTGATTAAAGGAAAAGAATACGAAGCAGACATCAAAAACTAAACTTCTGAGCGGCCTAATTAAATATCTCCCTGACCCCGAATAAAGAGTACAAAGGCCTGCTAAGTTTTTGCAGGTGTATCAGTCAAAGGGCCCCATGTATGCTGGCTGGTCTGCCACCAATACAAACTTTTCAGAAATGGCACTTTGAAGATGACCCAGGTGCAGCACAGACTTTAACCGAGAAGTCTGGCCTCCACTGGTCTGGTCCAGCTCAGAGTAATTAACAATGATCCACGGACTCTGCGCTTTATGGCTGCACTCTGACATTGAAGTGGGCTTCAAACGTAGAAAGCTCGGGCAATTAGGTGTGGGTCTGGGCACACTTAAGGGACAGTTTATCCCTCAGAAAATGCTGCATGTCATCTTTTGCAATGCAATCTTTAAGGCTTTGCTTCCAATTCCGAACTATTTTATACCATACTTTGAACATTACTTGTAAATATAACCTCTATGCATCTTCCTGTTTATCACAAAGCGGAGCGCATCCCTCCAGCAGAAGCCCCAGAAGAATTCAACAAACCCTGCATGTTTGTAATTGTGACTGTAGAAGTGGAATTATAGCTGATCCCTCCTTAAAAACACTTATAACTGCCTATTTTATTGGCTCAAACACCAAATATACATAAAACCTCTTGCCTGTGATCAGTATTCAAGCATTATTTTCATACGATGACACCAAAGCAGTAGAGTGCAGAGAGGAAGATGGCCCAACCTTTTTCTCACAGCAAGTCTGCAGCTCATCTTTCTCTTGCTGGAACTTCATCTCTTGATCCTGAAGGGAAGGCAAGTTTTAAATAACATGGGTGCAGCAGATAATCCAACATTAATGCTACACAGACAAAAGAAAAACTGTGATGTGTTTAAGTTGATATTAAGCTCCCCTTACGCCCTCGTTAAGCTTACTCTGACTTGTTGTTGTCTTCTGTACTCGCTTTCCTGAAGCTGCTGCTTGAACTGAGCCACGGTCTTCTCCAAGTCCTCTATCACCTCTGACGCCTGCAAGACATGTTCTTTGTTTTTTATGACAATGATCAGTGAGCCCTACGTTTATAGAGAGGACATGCTGCGGGAATATAAACCTTAGCGGCAGACAGAGCGTGTTCCTGATGTAGGTGGCTCATGTCTGTCTCGTGTTTGGCCAGGAGATTCATCACTTTCTCATTGTGTTGCTCACTCTGCTGTTCTTTCTCCTTCTGCAGCATCATCATCCTGCACACATTCAAAAGCTTGGTTAAAACAACCTTGGCGAGTTATTTTCTGAAATGTCAAATCTGCTCCTTTTCAAAGAGTGAAACTAAACAGCGAGATGAGTCATTAGCAACCCACTGGATTGCATTCTCCCTGAGAAAATCTGAATATGACTGAAGAAGACTTTCAAATAGAATATTTTATTAATACTGTTCTAAAAAGCCTCTTTAAAGCCATTAGTAACTGCCGCCGCTGTGCCATGAGTTTATCCATACTGCTTTATTTTATCGTGATTTTACATGTCAGAAAAACACAAAGTTGTGCATGACTGTGAAGTGAAAGGAAAATGTTACCAGACATAAACATACAGCCAGAGCAACAATGTAATGGTCATGTGTTAGAATGTCCTAGTCCAAGTAAACGCCAAAATCCAAACGAGAGTCTGTGAAAAATCTAAAAACTGCCGCACGGATGCTCCCCAGCCAATCCGATCGAGCTTGAGAAACGTTGGAAAGAAGAACGTGCAAAAATGTCAGCCTCTCGATTCTAGATGTTTAAAACCAATAGCAGGTGGTTCTACAGGTCATGGTTATTTGCATTCACAAGTGTTTACTCAAAAGGGGCTGACTACAAATGAGATTTTCAACAATTTTACACGTCTTAAAAATCCCAATAAAATGCACAGAATTTTGGCATGATGTTGCAAAATACCGTTTGTTTGTCTCTTGCAATTCGACACCAAGGGACGCGATGTGGATCTCCAGCCGGGCCTTCTCCTGCGTCACCTTCCTGCGCAAGTCGTTGGCCTTCTCCAACTCCACCGACTGTTGCTTCACGCGCAGCTCCATCTCATGCATTATTTTTTCCTGGTCCACAAAAACATGCAAGAAAATCGAGTCAAGTCAAACAACACTTTAGCCAACAAGGGTGGCAGCATGAGATAATGTCAACAAAGACGATCAGCACGCTCCTGAAGTCGGACACAGCAATCTGAACTCTTCCATTCTAAAGACGGAACCCTGAAAAAGTGATTAATATCATGAATTAAGTTACTCATACATTAAGGGTTTGTTTCCAGTCTTGACTAGGATTTGAATAAAGTCGGTCTTACGTAGACGTTTCCAATAAAAAGAACTACTGTCCTTCAGCTTGCACGTGTGTCTCTACACGCAGGTATGTAACAGCATGGAATGCGGCCTGAGCCTGGCTGATAAAGGCGATGATGGGGCGCGGATAAGAGATGGAGCGTGCTAGCTGATCTACGCGCTGACAGGGGCCGGCGATGACAGGAGGAGGGATCGGCAGTGCCCCTCGGAGGCTGGTGACAGAGATTCTTTTCTTTGTGTCAGTGCGGAGGGGTGTTAAAAAGAGGAACAAGGAGCCTGTGTTGTGCTTTTGGCCGCGTGCTGACACTTAGCTCCCTGGCAGTAGATGAGAGGAAGGCACGTCTGCACACCGAGGCTTGACCGGGCGCACCTGGACACACTCGGCGAGAGCAAATTAAGTCCAGTAATTGGGTGTTTTAGAAGAAGAATTACTTGGTGTGAAGTGCGGGCCGTGTAAGCTGCTTCAATCGCTCCCGCTGCCTTTCACAGATTTAGTGATGCGGTCTTTGAAGTTTCAGCAGAAAAAGTCATTTATAGTGATGGACATACCCTCGCAGTTTTTGTATCAGAACTGAGGCCAACAACTGGAAGGCAGCCTGCATCAACAGTCATCTCCGGAGGTTTACCAGGCTGTGTGCATGAATGTATAATGTGGATCAAACTCCAGTGTCCAAGTAGGAGAAACAAACCAAAGGACCGCAGAGCACTGAAGAAGAACAACAGCAGGTGTGAAACTACTGCACAGAGTTGATTTCTGACGGAGGAATTAGCTGTAATTACAGACGTTCAGAATGAATTCTGCTTAAAGGAAGAGGCACAGAAAGCCTGCAGTGAATCTAGCAAAGAGAAAAGCATTGCTTTATATGGTCAGAGTCGACCAGCACAACAAGCCTGCAAAGTTTTATTCAGCTTATTATATTAGGTGCTGCATTCATACATCTAGAACCTTTTTATGTTTTACAATTTGCAGCCACAATTTACAACTTCAATTCATTTTTTGGGGGGCGTTTTGTTTGTAAAGTATAAGAAAAGTAAGTGTGGAATGTCTCTGTATGTAGGTCCCCTCAGAATGCTTTGTAGACCCATGTGTCGCTGCAGTTACAGGCTCAAGTTTTTTGGAATATGTCTCAACTCGTTTTGTACATCTACAAACTTTTTAATTTTTTAATTCTCTCTCCTCAAGGTCAGTCAGATTGAACAGAACATATCTGTAAACAATCCTTTTGACGTCTTGCCATATATGCCACATATTCTAAATTAGATTTAGGTCTGGGCTTTGACTGGGTCATTCTAAAAGCTGAATATGCTTTTGTCTAACTCACTCCGCTACAGATCTGGCTGGAGTTTTGATATGTTTTGTCCCATTAGAAGGTGAAGCTCTGCCCAAGTTTCCCTGAAGTACTCCTCACAGCATGAGCCAGGTATCACCGTGTTGCACTATGGGAATGCTGTATTCAAAATGACATGCAGTGTTTGTTTTCTGCCTATTAATTAATTTTGGTCACATTTGACCGGAGCCTCTTCTTTTATGTTTGCTGTTTCCCATATGTGAACAACTTTCCTACCAGCAGTTCACAAGGTTTTCCCACTTTGTTAGTGCATAAGCAATAGTTGTCCTCTCAACAGATTCTTGCGCTGTATAAATCTGACCTTGTGGAGCAAGAATAAAGCCAATATTGAAAGAAAGTCATAAAAAGTTCTGTGTGCAATTAGCCGCAAGGTAAGTAGGTGACACAGCAAACTTATGAAGGATGATGTTATAACCCCCCCCCCACCCCCAGAAACCTGTTGTCCTGTTTGTTTGTCCTACATGCAAAATGTTATTTGTGTGGGGAAACGAACAGAGCACATCGCCCTGCACACCCCTCAAGAATAATGTGCAAAAATATCAGTCTCTAAATGTGCTGAACAGAATATTTTATGCAGTTGGCACAAAGTATTGCTTCATTGGCGTCGCAATAGAAATGTGGCTTTTTTATTACCGGTAGTAAAACATGCTGAAAACCATACAACGTTTTCCTTCCACTTCACCATATTTCCTGATGATCTGTGACTTCAAATCCACACCGAAGGCCTGTGGTTGCAATGTGATAAAATATGAAAAACTCCAAGGAGTAAGAATAATCCCGCAAGGCGCTGTGTTTAGAAAACTGTGCATCTTGAGAGTTAGATTGATATCGGCTGCTTTGGTCATCATTAGTCATTACGTCTGAGAATCACAGCGGGTTTGAAGTTTCAACCACAAAACCGTTCCCTCTCGGAGGCATCTAAATGGTCACCAGACGCCTAATTGTCCCGGACGCTAAAATCTGCCCCTATGAGGGGCTGCGGCAAGTCAAAGTCCACTTCAATAATACCATCCTCACTATGGCTGAAGATCAAGCCGACCAGATGGCAGGAAGGCAACTAATTTTCAGTGACAAAGAGCTCTTTTTATTCTCTTGGATCTTGTCTGTCCTTAATTATTAAAAAAAGTGCCTTACCATGGGCTCCATCTAGTGTTTGATGCCTCTGAAATGTCGGCCTGTTGATAGATTAAGGCCAAAAGCGATGCATGTGCATGGCTGATATGTAAAGAAATGCCAGAATGTTGATAACATTAAACCTATATAACATGCAAAAGCGCTACAAAATGCTTTCTAACAGCAGCTCAATTAACCGTCTTCCTGTGTTGATGAGCCCTGCTAATAAAATGTGCACAATCCCATTTGACACCACTGTCTTTTTTATAACATCAAAGACCCAGCAGCTTTGGAAGGTGTGTGTGAATGTGAGTGCGCACATCTTTGAGGACGATCTTAGCACTGAGTAAGATTTAATATGGACTAAGATCAAAGACGTTTAAAGAGATGACAGACATGCAATATTGCAGTCACTCCCACCCAGATGTTAAAGGATGCCTCCTTTCATTCGAGGCTTGGAATGGAGAAGCTGGATGTTTTATTATTAGATTTGTGACTGATGTGTACATGTAGAGCTAAGCAAAGCCCGGGATTTAACTACTAATACTAAATCCTCGTCCTGTTCCAGTAGAAGTTGGGATATTTAGTCTGAGAACTATAGCTTTAAAAAACACACATTCATGATTATTGTGTCAGCTAAAAATAATGTCGATGGATTATTGTAGTCGACTTCATGATCTCTGCAGTACTAAGCTAATATAAAGAAAACACATACCTCGGTAATAGTTATTTTATTCAAGTACCTCCTTTGGAGGTTTTCTATATAATTTCAGGTGCAGCATTACCTCTGTTTAACCAAAAAAACAAACAAAAAACAAACAAAACAAAGAGCTATTTTTAATAAGAAAAGAACAAATATAACCTCCAGAAGAGCAGGAGAGATGAGCTATAGTAATTCATCTCATCTACTGGTTAAATTTAATGTAACGTTGCTGATTTAATGCCTTAGGCCATTTGAATGTGATCAAGAATACAAGAAAACACATTGCATGCATGCTCTGTGGTGAAATTCCTATGCCACTTATTGACCCGCTGTTTGCATATTGCAGCCTTCAAATTCCTGCAGGCTGATTAACAAATAAACCGACAAAGTTGGCCTGCAGTGAGAAGCTGCTTCAGAAAACTTTGCCCCCTTTATAAATTAGTCATCGTTTGAAAGTTATTTTTATATGTACTCATAGAAATTGTCTCTGTCTGATATTATTTTTATGGTCTTAAAGAGCCGAATGTGACCAAAGAGGCAAAATTAGGACACGGATGCCTCAATGCACAGCACATAGTTCTTACTTTTAAAACCTTATAATATTCTATCGTCTCATTAAACTACTTTCACAAGTCTTTAATAATACGTACAGTGGCCTGAGAACGAGTGTGGTGCTCGGACTCCATCTTAGCCAGCCTACGGTTGGTGTCGTCCAGCAGCTCCTGGATGTTTTCGGTGTGTTTCCTCTGCATTTCAAACTTCTCCTGCTCCATCTCTGCTACAGTTGCATGTAGCTGAAAAGGCAGAGAACAGCTACAGATTAGACACTGATCTATTTTATTGGCACTGAGTTTAGATCAGTTGCCCCTGCAGACATAACTTATCCAAGGGAGACAATAAGGAACCGTTTGTTCCCACCGTGGAGGGACTGCAAAGTTTCTGTGAAAGTTTCCTGAAACTGGCACCGTTTTTCCTCTAATAATGAACACATTTAATTTTATTTAATTCTGTGCCATATAGTGCCACATCACATGGGCTAATGTTCAAATTGTATAAGTATTTGCTGCAGTATTGAAAAAACAGCAAGAGAGCTCTAGGGATTATATATTTTCCGGACTATATAGCGCACCATGCTACAAGCCGCACTTACATTTTTTGGGGGGAAAAAAAAAAAAAAAAAAAAAAATTAAATTAAAAAAAAAAGCCCGACAGGGGTTAAAGGTGC
>NW_015112658.1:374785-399888 GCF_001443285.1 Poecilia latipinna | reverse complement strand
TTTTTTCCCGGCTATTTAGCGCCCCCTGCTAAAAGCCCCCCTTTCCTTTTTTGGGGGGAAAAAAAAAAAAAAAAAAAAAAAGTTAACTTACATATATAAGCCGCACAGGGCTATAAGCTGCTAGTATCGGTTGTCCATAAGGACGCAGCATCTGCTGGATTTATTAAGGACACGCCCTCCGTCTCCAACGCTGAGTTTATGTGCAGCGGCTCTATTTCTCTCCTGCCAGATCGATGGCCTTCAACTTAAAAGTTGCATCATATGAGTTTGAAGAAATTTCTCCGCCGTGCCTGCTGCTAGCATGTGCTTGTTCTAAATGAAAAGTTGCACTTTCTTCTTTGATATCCAATTTTGACTTCCAATAATTCACTTTCTGCTAAAGAGCCCCCTGGTGGTTGAAGAAAAATCCACAGAAAAGCCGCTCCAGGCTATAAGCCTAATGGTTCAAAGCATAGGAAAAAAGTAGCGGCTCATAGTCCAAAAAATACGGTATATAAAATTTGGATCTTTATCAGTGAAAAGTGTCATGAATTTTAAGCTTTGAAAAAGTAAAAAGGCTGTGGTTTCTTTAACAACTACAATACGTTCAAGTGACAAACATCTGCTACAACACAGTAGCAACTCCCACAACAATTTGCTGACTAAAGTTAAGTTGATAATTTTTAGGGGAAAAAAACTTTGATCTAGCCTTGAACCTACTTGGTATGAGTCATGATACATCACACACTGTGTTTTTATACCTTGCATTGCAAACCAACAAAGTAGAATACCATTATGAACTGAGAGGCCAATTAAAGTGTTGTAAGTATAGAATGGATTTATATTCAGACTCTTAATCTCCTACTTCACAAATATTTGTGTTGTTCTATCACATACAATCCCTTTAGATTACAAAATGTGAAAAGCTTAAGGGTATAAAATAAATTGTAAATACTTCAGATGAAAAGGCTCAGATGTAAGCAATTTGTATAACACTGCTGGAAGATTACCAAAAAGTCTGACTTCTAATCATTCTTAACCTTCTGCATATTTAAAGACAGTCAGCAACTCCGAAGAAATTAGTGAATCAACACTCTGACTGGACCTCTAAGCCTTCGCTGAAAGCCCAAAGGAAGATAATCGGAAAGAAATGAATCTGTTTTCTCAACCAGTACAGCCTGGCTCCTTGCAGAGAGGTCTCCCGCTAACCCATAGTTTCCCTCTGGCTTGAGGCGGCTTACGCAGCGCAGGACTGCAGAGTATCCCACCTTCTTCTCCCACTCGTTTTTTATAGAGTCAGCACTCTGATCGGAGAGCTTCTTCAGCTCCGCTATCTGCTTCTCTTTGCTCTCACAGATGATCTGGGATTCACGCAGAACACTTTGAACTGTGGGAGAGTTTGGACACAAGCACACAAAAAAGGGAATCAGGCCTTTCCTTTAAGGCTGTGGGGGGAGGAGAGGGAGAGAAATCAAGGATGTAAACAGAAATCTACCTGAAGGGATTGATTGTGTAGGTATGTGAAATTCAATCAAATGTTTTTAGTTAACAGAAAACACAAAGGAAACAAAAGTAAGAAGAAGAAAAAAGGCAACAATTATTTGCTTAAACTGCGCAGACTGAGCAGCACAGCTGGAGGACATCACTCTGCACCAGCATGATCTCCTGTGGGATAGCACCTTTCTAGGCTTTTTACTCTGAGTGTTCAGAGACACAACTGTAAACATCTTTCCAGTTAGCCCTGCAATCATGTCACCTCTCACCTTTCTTTTCAAGCTTGCGGTTCATCTCCTCAGATTCCTTCTGCTTAACTCTGTACACACTCTTTATCTCTTCAATCTCCAGATTTTTTCGGTCCAGAATCTAAAGAGTGTGAGAAGAAAAGGACTGTTTTCAGCGCCATGCAGATACTGCTAGCATGAAAGTGTGTGTGTGTGTGTGTGTGTTTTTTTTTTTTTTCTGGAATCTATGTCATGGCCATATTTAAGAATGTTAAATCTTGTAGAAGTTAAGACACATTAATTAACATCTTTGCAATGCAAAACTAAGAAATAATGATAATTATAATCCTTAAACAGAATATTCAGTATGTCAGTGGCAAAACATAACATACAAGAGAGATTCGCAACTGCTCAAATCAACATTTTCCATCTTGTTTAGCCATCTACGAAGTCATGAATCACTGGAAAAGAGTTTCTAAATCCATAAATGCATGTCTTTTATAGACAGAAGGAAGAGGCACTAAAGATTGATGCAAACACAGGATGTAAACCCAACCAAATACTGACAAGAGTTGGGATGCCATCTAATAGGTCCACAAAGCAAATTTAAGTTTTTGACAATGAGTGCACATAGAGAAGTGAACCAAAGTATCTTAAAACTTTAAGATCAGACACACAAGTAAAGAGATTGTGTTTGTATTCTTGGCAATCAATAAATAAAAATACAGAAATGCCCTAAACTATAAATTTTTTTTAATTATTATTATTTGAAACTGAGCCACTTTTAAGAGCATACATCTGGATATGAACTGTATAATCGGAAAGTGCTGTATGCATTTCAATTCCTTAGGAGACCAAAGACAAACTGAGTAAAATAGCAGCTGAATGAACCACCTGCACCGAGGTGATGAGGTAAGTGCATCTGCTTGCTGCTGCCATCTGGGTGTCATTAGTTAAATCAGGCAATGACGAGCTGCAGCTCCAGTAACGGAAATAAAGCAGAAAGCTTTCCAAGAACTTATGCTCAGTTGCATTGCATCTGCATAGATATGCAAAGACAGAGAGAAAGAAAGGCTTTTCCTTAACTTGTGCAATAATTTAGGCTGGGAATCCAAGTCTTTGGGAACTATGGAATAGCAAAATGACTTTTTAACAGCACAGATCCAATCCAAAAGCATGCTTCTCTTGCTGGGAATGGCAGAAAAACATAGGAGATGTTATTTTTGTCTGACTCTAGAAGCCCGTGACGCTCCTTATTAGCTAAGCCTGTCATCATCCCGGTGTGAATGGGATGGAGGAGATGAAAGGACGATTGGGCGCCTGGAGCAAAGTTCACCCAACATTTAGGGCTAGCCAATTTTTTTCCATTTCACCACCCCAAGAGATTTTTGTTTTTCTTTTCAGGGTGTAGAACCGAAGGCAGAGCCACAGGGTCAGGTTGAGGCAGAGTGCATTATTATCCCTTTTTTGAGGTCTTTCGAAGACATCCTAATTCAAAGAGAATCCAACTAATTAAAGAGAGGACAGAGAACAGCAGAAGAAGAGAACTAAATTAGGATTACCAACTGAACTACAATGATCTGCCACAATATTATGATGAGAGCTGAGCTCAAACCTAAAAAAAAAAAAATCTAACTCAACCCAAACCCATAGACGGTGTGTCCGAGCCCAATTCAACCCGACTAATGAACTTTAATTAGAGGCCTGAGCCTGAAATAAACTTGACATATTATTTTAAACTGCTACCAGTTTAAAAGACTTCCAGACCTCTGCCTTTGAACTTTTCTGACTTGGTAGTGTAGCATTCCCCGTTCTTTGCTTTTTTGTTAATATCTTCCTGCTCCATTTTATCACTTCTTGTTCCGCAGAATGAGTCAAGTGCAACTCTTCTGGATGGCTACCAAAGGAGGCATATTTAATAATCTGCACAAGGAGTCTTTGAAACTCAGATTCCCCCAAAAAGAGACGCCATCTCAATTTCTGTTTGTGAACCGACGTTGCTGCCCCACAGTCGGCCTCTAGCTGCTAGCAGAGCGGCTAACCGTTCCCTCGAAGCTACTGCCACAGCCACATGCTGACTGTAGCTTCATAAATGCTGCAAAGGCTCAGTTTTTTCTATCCACTGGCCCCCTTCCTTTGCCAATTGGTTTGCAAACGTTTGTCCATTTGAGAGCATCTTGGTTCTTCAGCACTGCTCAAGTAAGGCTTGTGATATATGCAGAGATATATGATTTAGGATAAACAAGAAATGTTTCTGAGTGTGTATTACATTATGCTTTTTGCATTGTTTATGCTCAAAACTGTTCCGAAGAGAGCAGGTTTAAAACGAGCCAGAGCTGAGGCAATCACTAAGCAAACTTTATTTCAATAAGTGGTTTGATCAACAATAGACCAGTAACGTGAGCTGGTGCCAAAAAAAATAAAAAATAAATAAATGTTATACTTTTTATTCATTCAGCCTTTTTCTCTAATCCAACATAATCTGTTTGGAAATGTTGGCAGGCCTTGGAAAATCTCAGGTAGGGCGACATTCCATATTTTCTATGAAACACACTTGGCGACCGCTGTCTTCGGATTACTGGCTGCACCAATCACAAATATAAGTTATGGAAACTTTTTTAACTGCTAAATACACACAGAGTGATGTCTCATCTCCCCATATTATGCATAATTAATGGCCACTTCCACAGAAGAGATTAGAAAAAAATTGTGCTGTTCATCTTGAGTTATGATTCTCAAAAAGGAATAGTATAAAATCCAAAAATCAAAATAAGACTTTACACACGGAGCCGTAAAATTTCGATCAGTGCATTTCTAGCAGCAATCGTTTAAATATTGAAAAAATAACCACTAATAAAAATGAGTACTCCTCACTTTCTATTGGACTTAAAAGGTTATTACTTAATCAACACAGAGTGTGGTGCCATGTGAAAAATCGTATCGTCTTAAGTGAATGGCGAACTGTCTCCTTAAAAGAATCAATGGCAGCAAAGGAAAGTCATGTAAGGACGAGACTGATTCCAGGTGCTTGAGCTGCAGCCTAAATGACAGCACTTACAGTTAAATAAACCAGCTTTAGTGCTGCTTTCAGCATCTGACAAGAAGCTTTGAAGAGATGAAACCAGTGAGATGAACAGAGAAGCATTCCTTTACTTTTCACTTGCTTCCTAATGGCTTTATGTTGGCAACCGCAGATTAAATGGTTGCACAGAAGATGTGCCTGTCATGTTCAGATTCCTAAACAGAAACTAAGGTTCTGAGTTTCCTCCATTACAAAATTACCTTGCAGATTATGACTTGATTTAATAAACACTAAAGCTGTGGGGAAATATAAACTACATCAAATTCAATGCTCCTTTCATTTAATATTGAAAGCAAAACCTATCATTTAAAAAAAATACAAGTTAAATATTAAAATAAAACTGGTGACATGAACAGCAGTAAAGTTAGTTGGTCGTGAGCTCGTGTTTTTCCATTCTTGCCTTCTCAACATCTGCATCATGCCTCTGCTGCATCTTCAGTTTCTCCTCCTGGTGCTTGGCCTCCAACAGTTTGATCTTCATCTCAGTCTGAGAACAGATGAAACATCGTGTCATGCAAAAGAAAAACAACACTCTCATCGCACCACGTCTGCTACTCTATAATTTAGCTGTAGTTTCCAGAAACTGAACGTGAAAACGACTGCAAATTGATCTGTTCTCTGGCACTGGTTTGTTTTTGCAGACGTTATGAGAGAGGCCAAAAAAACATACAATTATCGTGAACCATCTTTCAAACATGGAAACAATTCCCATTAAAATTGTGGAAATCATTCCAAAAATACTTTAAATTTTGTGCATGTGCGTCTCTAAAGAGAACGTAAGCAAAACACAAAAGAGAAAAAGAAAAGTGTAATTAGGAAGTTGTGCGTCTGAAACTTACTAGCACAAAATGGCTGCGTAATATTAGCATAGCAGTCACACTGATGACCGTTTTTACTCAAATGCACCATTTTAAGAAGGGATCAGCTTCAACATTGTGTTGAGAAATTTTAGACCATACCTTCAAGAGCTAAGGGAGAACCTTGATTTAAGACTACTTATACCCTACAAACCAATCATAAATCACTAAATAAGAGCCTTTTTTCTCATATCATTTATTCATGGTAAATAAATAGGATTTAATCATTAATATCTACCTCAGGGATGTCCTGAGGGCCTTCGCTGTACACTACATGAATCCAACTTGGGAAAGACTGACTTGAAAAAGTACCCCATAATCTTTGAACTTTATAAACTTCATAAAAACTTGTGTCAGAGAAGAAAACATGCATTAACCATAAAACAAAGCATATCTAAGTGATCGTATTGTGTTAATTTAAAGGTTGTTAATTTTCTTTGTTGAGGGCTGTGGTCAGGGGGCCACGGAGTGAAATTTTGCCAAATTAAAAAAAAAAAAAAACATCCAAGATCAACATCTCTATTTGAAGCATGAAGGACAGTCTTTTGCAATAAAAATAAAGATTTCTTGTGTGGACTAAAGTCAGAGCTGAGGATGCTGTTACATCAAACTCATGCTGCACTGCGTTTTACACCCGTAAGTCAGAATTTCCAGGTTTCAAGCTTTGCACATAAAACATACTTACAGCTGTGGCAATAATAAAACAGTTTTATGCAGTTCTGACAACTTGAATTTGTGTTAAACCAGTCACACACACAGTGACATAAATCAACAACAGAACATGTTCTTGAATTACTAACGATAATAAGCTAGGTTAACTGCTACAGTTAGTAAATCCACTGGTTGTCCATCTTGAAGAGATGGACATTTGTCAGGTGTTCCTGTCATTACAGTATACCTGATAAAGATGTACATATACGGATGAAACTTTTATGAAACTAAAGAGAGAATTTATTCTGGAAATACAAGTAATTGTCCATACTTCATTTTCTTTATCCATTCTTATCTAAAATTTAGGGGTGCACCGATTTATCGGCCGGCCGATTTATGGCCCAGTCGATTTGTCGGCGTTTGGGAATGACGGGAAACCTCTGCCACCCCCACTTGTATGCCCATCTGAAGAAAAAGAGGCTCACAATATGATGAGGCTACAGTCTTAGATGCAAATATCCTGGGTTTGATTTCTGGGCTTTAGAAACATTTACTGCATGTTTTCCCCTTTATTGACTCCACTTCCTGTCCAGCTACTTATGAATAAAGACAAGCAGTGTCAAAAGAAATCAAAGAAAAGTAAAAGCCATTTGTGTTTACAAATGGAACACTCCATAACTTAGCAGACTGTTCACCTACAAAATAAATGACGTTAAAGAGAAGGCTTGTAAACATTTACATTACATCTTTTTCTACCATTTGTATCATGTTCAACATTATCCTTCTATAATAAACTGTTACCTCACTAACTTATATACTTTTATTTGATCAGTGAAAATCTTAGTTTCCTCGTTTTTTTTTGTTTTTTTTTTAAGCTGCTGTCTTTAATTAGAGGATGTTTCTCTGCACAAACACACGGCACAAAGGAAACCTTTGACAGAAAAAACTGTCTGGCTGTTTGCTTTGATGTCACCACTCATGTATAGTCTGTGTATCTTCTGGTACGTTAATCAAACCTGCAGCAGGGTGACAATGTTGCTCCCTTGAAAATGTGCTCGGGAGTGTGTGTGCATGTGTGCGCATGCGTGAGCGTGTGTGTGTGTGTGTGTGTGAGCGAGTCAGTGGTTAAAAACATCCCGAGGCTAAACCTTGTTTGTTCTAGTCATCAAAACCATTAAGCTGAAAAATTCCCAAAATGTCACTTGGCACAGGGAAAGCTCATTAGACCTTGTCTCTAAGATAAATATCAAAAGAAAACAACGTGATTTAACTGCAGTATTGTTTATGTGTGTAAATAATGACAGAACACAATGAAGACATCAACAGCACACAACTAAATGTAGCCAAGCTTCAGGACTGAAACAGTGGAACAAAACCAAAGAGCTCAGGTTTTCACTCTGAAGTCAGCAATTCCCTTCTCGTTTAGCGCCCCTTTAAAAATAAAAGTCCAACTAAAATGCAGAAATTGCCTTCTGGATGCCGCTCCTCATTATAGCTCTTGAGCTACATTCAAACTGCATCCTTGACAGAGCTCGTTTAAGTATTCTGTTCTTTCTTCTCCATCTTTTTTTCTTGATTTAATGCTATTTCTTGTGCAATTGAGAGGACCACAGGAGACTTGTCAGAGTAGAAACGAAGAAGTCAAAAAGAAGTGAGAGAAAGACAGAGGAGCAGAAGGAGGGGGGAGAGGGAGGGAGAGAGAGAGAGAGAGAGAGAGAGAGAGAGAGTGAAGGTGGTGACTGAAAAGAACAATGTAAGGCAGAGACCTGATTCTAACGGTGCCTGAACAAAAAAAAAAAAAAAGGCTCATGGGGGGGGGTCACTTTCTTATCCTCTTTTCAAATGCTCTTTGGAGAAAGTTTGTCAAACTAGATCAGTGGTGTTTGAAACTTGTTTATAAAAGCGTCGGTGAAGGGAGGAGGAGGAGGAATGTCGTACACCTAAGGCTTCTGAGATGTCTTCAATCAGCCCCGACTGGGTGGTACAGCTCCTTCCCTTTTCTCTTCTTCTGAGTTGGAGCGAGCGCTGTAAGATGCCATGTTTTTTGACACTTTGCTTTTGAGAGGATGAGAGCTAGGGAGGGAAGAAGAAGGGGTGGATGGGGGGGATCTGAGAGCGGGACTGCGAGCGGAAAAGACGGAATCGGATTCTTTTTCCGTTCGATATCAGAATGCCATGGGGGTGTCAGTGGTGGGGTGGGGGGGGTCAAGGCCTTTATTTCTAAAGAGGGAATACATTCACAAAATTGTCTGCTGCTTACGCCTCACAAGGCCTTTTCTATAAAAAGTAAGGAATCTGGTTGAAGTATTTCTATGGATAGCCAAATGTTTCTTTCCAGGCTTTTTTTTCCCCCTAACCCATAAAAATACGGACAAAAATGTCATCCATCTGTAAGCATTCCTCCAGTTTTCTTTTATTTATCTATTGCTCATTCAATCATTATTCTTTCATCCATCCATCCATCCATCCATCCATCCATCCATCCATCCATCCATCCATCCAATGTCATATTAAAAGCTTGACCCATCTAGAAATGGACTGAACTCTAGAAACTGGGTTGTGAAAAGCATGAATTGACAACATGAAAAATACGTAGGAACAGCTACAGACCAATTTCTAGCTGTTATGTTATACCTTTCTGACCAAGTAAAAAGGCTGGACAAAGATTGTGGCTAAAATTTGATCTGGCATAGTTTTTGACAAGAAGCATTCTGAACAAAAACAAGAATGCGCGTATGAGGCCGAGAGACTTCCATTCAAATTCTCTAAACCCACAAAGTACTAAGATAACAAGAACAGAGGAGAAATAGTAACTTTATTATTATGAAATAGTAAATCCCTCATGGCTCCATGCCTCAAGCATGATCTTGAAAGCCAGCTGCAGATCTAGTCCCCGCTAAAACTACTGAGACTCACAAGGTTACCCTTTTTTAGCTTTCAAAAGCGATCAGATAAGACAGGCCATGGCCCTCTAAATCACAGGCTCAGAACTCAAGCTTCATCCCAGAGGACCCTTAGATTAGAGAGACTGCATCATTATGGCATCAGAAAGCAAAGGGGTCTGATCCCCAGTTGGGGGCTTGCGACCATTAGACCATGACTGCTTGACACACATCTACCAGGCTGCTGCCAACTTTCCCTGAGGTCAGGTGCCGAGGGAAAAGCTTCAAGATGGCATGCACACAGAAAGTCTAAAAGAAAGGCTGTGTGATTTAATCATTCTGTCAGTATCTCCTGTAATCTCTAGCCTTAGGCCTGCGCCGAGCTAAAACTGACTCATCAGTCACAGTTTAATTGAATTTCCAAATAAAGGCCCGGCCCTCTTAACACTAAGCACTTTCAGAGTGTGCTGTAGGATTAATGGGACTTTGGCGCTCCTGCAATACATCCTCCACAACTCACCTATAAGCTGTCACATATGTGTAAGGAAAGCTTATGGGGAAATGCTCTACCTCAAGGCATGTCTTGCACACACAGACTCCCTCTAAAGGGCATAAACAGCAGCCAAGCTGTGTCAACACTGAAGGTGTTTTAGTGCTCTTATTTTATTGGATCAAGCTGTTCGTATCTAGCAGCTAAAGCTCCTTGCTCATGCTGTGGGCACTGACCACAATCTGATGCAGACGTTACAAAAAATAAATAAATAAATGTGTCAAACATCTCCCAACCTAAAAGGTTAGACACATCAGTAGAAAGTGGCATCATGTTGTTCTGTTTTTCCAGTAGTCTTCACCTCCTTCGATGTTTTACCCTTCTATTGCTTTTTACAAATCAACGTTTGGCATTCCTGACAAAATCTAAAAAAAAAAAACATCTTTAATGTCAAAGTGAAAATCGGATTTCTGCAAAATAATGACATAATGTTTAACATAAATTAAATGCTTGCATAAACATTCACCCCCTTTAAAGTGACTGACCCACATTCAACAGAGGTGCAGACAAAAAGTAAGATAAAGTAAGTAGGAGACTGGAGAAGTGCTATTATCACCATAGTTTATCAATTTAACAATGAATAGACAAGATGAATAAACTGAAACACAATGATGTAAAAAAAAAAAAAAAAGATTTGAAATTGTTTGTTTATGGTTATGACATGGGGACAAAAAGGGAGTACATGGCAATGTGTGAGTGTGAAATGCAGGTACAAATAGGCAGAGGGGTAAGTCACCTCAAAATACCTCCATACCACCATGCACACAACTTCCTCTGTTCCCAATCTTCCTGATTTAAGTTGATGAATACAATCTCTGCAAGGGGTAAAAACATTAAAAGAGAAACAAAATCTCTTAAGCGTAAACATCACAAATCTTAACATCAAAGGGAAAAGGTCTGCCCCGTTTCTGCCTCGTTCCCTCCCGTTTCCAGTGTGTTCATCCTGATGTTTTTCTTTAGCTCTTTGGAAAAGCTTGACATTTTGGTTTCATTTTGCATCAATAGGCGTGAGACACCAGTTTCTACGTGAAAAAGATGGTCTGCTTGTATTGAAGGCTTTATCACACCAGTCCCATATTTTAGCTCTTTTGAAACCTTAAAGCAGGGGTGTCCAAAGTGCAGTCCGTGTACCATTTGCGGCTCTCAAGGATTTTATTCAAAGCCCCAAAACATAATTCTGTTATGGAACAAATCTGGTCAGTAATCAATTTTTGTATTTTTTTAGAATGAGATTTTTACAGTCAAAAAAAAAAAAAGCGTTGCTTGTTGCAATGTTAGTGACACAAAATAATCTATGATGTGCCACAGGAAAGGCAGGAACAAGTCGCCAGAGCAGTAAAAGAGAGAAAAAAACCCCTATACATTTCTGAGAAAATTGTGATTTCTGTTTTGTTTTTTGCTAAATATACCAGCTGTTGTCATAATGAAACCACTTTGTGCTTTAAAAAGTAGTTTCTGAAGTTGTAAAATGGTAACGTTTGTATTTGAATACTTCTTGTTTACAGAGTAAATCTCTCATCTCATGGTTGATTAACACAACTGTCTTTATTTCGGACATTCACATGTTTTTACTATTGGTTTCGGCAAACAGGATGAAAGTGTGAAAAGGAGACGTAGCTAATTTGCATCAGTACCGCATCACCCTACTCCACCCTGGTAACGGGTCGATGGAAAAACAAACCATGGCCCGAGTTTGTTTACGGGTTCGGGCCAAACGCTCACCTAAATTTTTCCAAGAACTGCCGAACATAACCTTTGCTGTCAGACTAAATGCAAAACAGCCAGCAAAATTAACAAGCTCACTTTTGTCTGCACACCTTCCCAACCTGTACCTGTTTAAGGTCAAGGCTGGGGGAGGTTTGGTTATTACAAAGTAATTTAAATACACATAAGTTATTAATGAGAAGATAAAATCAAAAAGTTACCAGAAGTTAAGTGCTGTTTACTTTATAATTTTGGGCCTCATGGAAAAACTTTGGACACCACTCACTCAAAGCCTCATTCAGTTGACCCAAAACCTTTATAAAGGGCATCAAAGCAGTTCATAAGCTTCACAGCCAATTTGCAAAAGGGTTGAAATACTGGATAGAATTACATTACACAGGTGTAAACCCACAAGTGCTGCATGCAATCAGTGTAAGGTAAACATTCCCATTACATTCATCCATATTGAGCCACTCAGTCAGTCTAAGATATAATCAAACAGCAGAAGTTGTTGCTCTAATTTTTTGGTTTTCCAGTGGCTAAGCTGCATCAGTGTACAGACATCATTCCTTGCTGTTCTAGGTTAAAGCACAAACCGTGAACAATGCTCTGGGATGTAATGGACACCTCTTAACAATGTCCTGTGTGTCTACGTATCCACGAACCCCTCCCTGCACCTGCATCCGTCAAAGCAGTCAAAGCGACTGCGGCAGCCACTAAAAGCCAGAACGGTTACATACGAGTCATGCTCAGTTTTATATTTAACGCTGCGTTTACGGTGCTTGGTAGAAGGAATGACTGGAGGTTTGGGAGAGTTGGGGAGGGTCAGATGGGACTTCAAAGCATGCTTTCAGAATAGGATTTTCTGCTTAAATCCACATACGGAAAGAAAGAGAGTCATCAGAGGAAGCTGGCGATATTTCTGTCTTCTTAGGGAATTGGCCATTCCACCGGTATAAGCCATGTAGATGGGTGTTTATAAATGACTGGGGTGTCTTACACCTTTATAGCAGGCAGGGTTGGGTTTGACTTCTCGATGTGATATTCTTATTTTCATATAATCATAAATATAAAGCATGCTACACAGAAAAAGGCAATGGGATGAAATGTACAGCGCCTTACTATATTTCATCACATCTCTACCACAAACTTTTCATTCATTCAAGTTTATTTGGTCACGGAAAACACTCTGGGCTATGCAATACTGTAACCACTGCTCTGAAAACTGATTCCAGCTATCAACTAAACTGCTATCAACTTTAGGGTCTTCCTAATAAGGCCTAAAGTAACCCTCGCTTCTAAGATGTCAATCAAAGGCAACACAATAAAAAAACAAGTAACAAAAACAAAAAAACAACAAAAAAAAAACTATTACGCAACAGACATTAAAGAAAAAACAACTCACCAACTTTCAACAAATGTCACAAATGGATGACAGACATATTAAAAGAAAAATGCTAAATGTACTTTGTTAGAGGGGCAAAATTGTGAATTAAAAGGAAAACCATGTATAATGTATTTGTATTCACCCTTCAGTCAACACTTTGTAGAACTCTGCAGCAATTACAGCTAACAGTGTTTCGGGGTATGGCTCTACCAGATTTGCACATCTAAAAAGGGAAATGTTTTGCCTATTCCTCTTTGGAAAATTCGACAAAAACAGTCAGATTGGCTGAAGACAGTCTGAGAACATCTATTTTAAGGTCTTATTCTCATTTGATTTTCCAGTGTGACCCAGTGCCTTTAACACATGAATACATCTATGCTTGGGGTTGTTGTCCTGGAAAGCGGACCTCCACACCCCAGTTTTAATTTTTTTGCAAACCTTCTGCCAAATAGAATTTATTTGGGCAGCAATGACCTTCTCTTTGCCACTCTTTCATAAAGTGCAGATTATTGAAGCAGATTTTTAGATGGAGAGCTAATTCTTGGTTGGTTTGCAGTTTTGCCACGTTCTCTGTGAGACGTCTAAACCTTGGGCTACATTTTTATATTTTAACTCCACAACTTTCTTATTCACCAGTCTGCTAAGTTCTTTTGTCATCATGATGCTGTTTGTTCACTAATGTTCTTTAAACAAACCTCCGAGGTCTGCATAGAAAAGCTGTTTTTATTCAGAGATTAATTTAGACACGGGTGAACTCCATTTATTAATTAGTTGACTTCTGAAGGTAATTGGATTTTAATTAGGGGTGCCAGAGTAAAGGGGGCTGAATACAAATGCATATCACACTTTTTAGAGATAAGTTTGTAAAATATTTTGAAAGCAATATTTCTTTTTTTTTTTAACTTGCATATAACACAAAATCAAAGCAGTGCAGTTTGAGGTCATAATGTGACAAAACAAGAAAAAGTTGGGTTGGGCATTTTCCAGGTTTAACTATATTCAGCGGCGTACCTCTTTGCTTTGTAGACCATGATCAGTGGCAAAGGTGCTATTTGTCTCAATGGTTGACTTTAAAATCTACAGAGACAAAAGGGAGAACATTAAGGTGATGAGAAGATAGAAGAGCTCAAAGACAACTTTTTTTTTTTTCCCAAGCATCAAATAAACAACAAAGGACCCCTGACAACTTACTGGTGATAAGGGGCTGGGCTTCTCTCTCAAATACCTGGGGTTTTCAATCTGAAAAGGCAAACAGAAAAACATTCAGACCTCTCTTTCTCCTAAGCCTCTCCTAACAAAGCCCTAAAACGACCAGAATCTATCCCTGGCAGTGAGTTTGCCATAAACAATGTGGAAAGCACATCAAAGCCCAGTTTTGTGGCTGAAGTCTCTTCCGTCAACTCCTGTCTGTTTAGAGAGACAGAACCGTCGTGCAACTTCAAGGCTTTGTGTGTGTGGCCGGCTCTGTTTCCGCTCTCAGCTCCCCTTCTGCTGTCCCTTTTGTCAACACTGAAGACCGCTAATCTGTAAGCTATCCCCACTCTGTTTACCATCACATGGAGGCCAATGTGTATACATCCCTGCCAAACACTGACTCGGCATGCTCTTTGCTTACAGTAAGAAGCAGAGAGGACTGAAAAGTGTAAGCAGGTTAACCACCTGAAAGTAAGCGGGTCACAGTCCATGTGACATTAGTAGCTTTACATCAATAAGGCTCGCTAACTGTGACACAAGCTGCAAAAATATCATCATACAGTGCTTCTCTCTGATGCTTTAGGGCCATCTGTGGGGGCTCACATCTAACATCGACATCACAGCCTTTCAAAGTAAGAACCTAAATCTCAAAATGACGGCAATGACTTCCAAGGCTAATCTCCAAAACAAAAAGACAGAGTGGGAACAGGAGAAAATAATGGGATTCAATTCAATGTTGTAAAAAAAAAAAAAAAAAAAAAAAAAAGGGGAATCAATGCTTTAGGATGGCGCTACCCACACAAAGCTAATCCTGAATGAATGGGAGATGAGGGAACATGACCTGAGAGAATTTAGGGACTTGGGAGTTAAAAAAGCTGCAGCCATAGTGCCAGGATAAAGTCACAATCTGTTGCTTCAGGGGTGAGAGATTCACAATAAAAAGGAAAGCAGCTCTGCCTTACTGACATCTACTCAGGTTAAAATGAGCAGGATATTTTCGCGACATGCTGTTACCCTTAAACCGGAACCATTTGGTTAAAATTATTACTGCTACACATACATGCACGAGATCTGCAAACAGCTCCACTGTGTGTGTTGTAAACAGTCAAACGCAGCTGCATCAGGCATGATGAAGGAAAAAAAAAATATATTTTTACAAACTGGTGCGTAGCATGAAACCTAAAATGGGATTTCTTTTTATACCCACAAACAGCCAGTCATCAGGTTTGATTGAGGACGGGCCACAGGGCAAAGAGGACATGCAGAGTAAATCCTGTGGTGTTGTCTTGGCACAGTGTCACCCTAAACTTGGACTCCTTGTATATGTATGCCTCTGAATGTTTGTAAGGAAACAGACAGGGAATAATCACAAGGACTCAACGTCGAAACACATCTGCTGATATCAAACTAATTTCACACTAAAACTAAAGGAGCTGTATAAAAAAATAAAAAATAAATGTCAAAATCAGCTTTCTGTTTAAAAGAAATGTAAAATTAAAAAAAACTTCTTTTTTTTTTTACATTTCTTTTAAACAGAACGCTGATTTTGAGTCAACTCCTGTTTGAAATTAAATGATGCTCCAACAAAGAAACTAAACTGAAATTTAGAAGTGCAACTATGGTTCAGACATGAAAAATAAATAGATCACAATCTATTGTTTTTCCAAGCAAAAAATACCTTTTTAGATCCACTTTTGGAGCCAAACCTCTTCAAAATGTAAAGGCACTACACTATGTATGGTAATTTGTGAGCATAATACAATAATAAAATAAAATCGGATAAATTGATAAGAAAATGTATTGTTTTGTTATAGTTTTTGCTTCTTGTGTGTCCTTTGTCAGTGTAAAATGTCTCTTAATATCATCAGGCTGCTTGAAGAAATAAATCAAGAAACTCTCTCCAAAGTTTCCACCTGAGTTTTTAGTTAAAAAAATTACATACAACTGCAGCTTTTTTTTTTTCCTCTGTCTGAGCCAATTAAACAACAATTCAGACTTTCTTTTTAACCACCACGTCTGTGGCATTAACTTAAAGAGAAAACAAACATGTCATTCCTTGAATGAAACATTCAGACATAAATGTGTAGATATGAAGGGTATGACAGATAATGTTTATAGATTAATGTATTTTTCTAAGTAAAAACAGAGTGATTGTGTTGAAAAATTAGACTTCCATCAATTTTTATTAACTACAGCAATGCTTGAATTCAAGCTTACTTACACTCAGGCACAAAAGAGAAGCAATGCCAGTCAGAACAGGAGTACAAATTACATCATCTAATTACATCATCTAACAGAAGTACAATTTTTGACACAAGTAGCAATCTACTTGTGACAAAAAACACATTTTTGTCACAACTGCCTCCAGTTGCTTGGAGACAACTAGTCTCCAAGCAACTTACTTTTGACCTCATTCTGACTTGATAAATCAGTATCAAACTTTTTGCTACATTAAAGTTGGAGACTATCACTATTTTCATCTTGAGTGGCTTCTACGCCACGCATTAAGAGTTTGATGTTTTGTTGTATGCAATGTCACAGCCTTCTACAACTTTTGTATGTGGTTTCCATGATACCCTAAACTGACTATATTCCATTAAAGTAGAAATGAATGGCAAACCAATATAGCCTGCTTCAGAACATCAAAATGAAAGTGAAAGATGTTCCAGATAGAGCGATGCTTGGCTCTGCTGAAATTTCGTAGGAGATGAGCACTTTGAAGCCGTGCATCCATAAAACTTGAGCGGGGTTTGTGCGTGTGTGTTTGTGTGCGAAGGAACATCTGTTGATTTGAAAGATGCAGGCTTGGGGGAGCGTTGCCAAGCAATGCTTCTTATCAGTGTTTCAACACAGTGGAGAGCAGAGCGGTGCAGTGAGCGGCTTCACGTCCGCAGACAGATCCCTCAGATTACCTCAGGACTGGATGGAGGGGGGTGGGGGAGGGCATAGAGTCCAAGATGCACGGACAGACAAACAAGAAGAGAACAAACAGAAACCGAGAAGGACTACAAAAAGTAGAGCTGTGGGGGTTCTGTAAAAATATCTGTGTGTAGGCAATGCAGGAGAAAGTTTGAGGCAACAGGAAAGCACAAAATGAGAGAAAAAGGGAGTTGGAGTCATGCAGGTGAGGAGAAGGAAAACTAAAACATATGAGGGCAGATTGCTTATCAAGCCCTGACCTAGAGCTCTGCAGACGGCAGAGATAAAACAGGTGCACACATCTTCCATTGCACAGTTTATACAACCCTCACAACCTACAATAGCAGTGAAATGCCAAAAGGAGGAGACTTCAAGAGGATTCAAGTAAAAGGCTCTTTTCATTATTTACTCAAAAGAGTCCAGGCAGCACGGCTAACTCGATATCACTGCACTACTGCGGTTAAGAGTGCTTCAGTCAGTCAGTGCTCTGCAGGCTGATAACGTACTGCTGAAAGCACTCAGTCAATAGCAATTACAGGGTCTGTATGATGGCCTCCACTTCCTATGAAAGTGATCTGGCAAGATATACTTTATACTAAATGTGTGGCTTTGTGTATTTTATTGACAAAAAACAAATAATAAACACAAATATAAAATAAAAAAAATAAAAAAAACATACAATAAATTTTGATGAGTCTGGATGAGGATTTGAAAAACAACAAGAGGGCTGAGAGAAACAAAAGCATAAGAAAAACTGAGGGTTGTCAGCTAAGCAACTATCAGGACATCAACAGGTCTGCTGAATGCTTCACAGCGACATTGAGTTTCTGACGCTGCAAACATTACTTCAGCTGAAATTAACCCAAGTCATGTTTCTGTACAGTTANTATATATATATATATATTTGCAAAAGACACTTGTAAATATACATACTTATTCATAACTTTGCATTCTGCTTTAATATGCCTGATTCAGCTGATTGCAGTTTAGCAAACACTTGTCAATTAAAATCACCTGAGGTAAAGCAAGGAAACACCTAAAACATGTAGGGCAGTGCGCCCTGAGGACCAGGGTTGGGAGACACTGGTCTATATCATACACATTCACAAACACACCTACTATAATTAAATTTAGTTTTCTGTAAAAATCGAATAACTATTTGTATAAATTTACTCCCCAAAATCTTCCTTAAAATATCTGATAAATTAATATTTTCCTTAATACTTTCAAACTTTCTCCTCATATACCTTCTCTCTTTTTCATATTTGTGACATTCTAATATAACATACTCTGTTGTTTCATATTTTGCATAGTTATCACATTTGCCAGTTTTAAGCTTTAGAATTTTAAAAAGTGTAGTGAAGTCAGTACTTTCAGAACATCTTCTGTTTCCCTTCAGATCAAAAATCTCTTTTAAAACAGTCTCTTGACAACAATGGTTAAAACAATTAGTTACAAAAATGGTTTCAGATTCACAAACAAAACCGTGAATCTGAATGTCAGATTCACGGGACAGATTCATGTGATATAGAGGACCTTTATCACATGATCATGTGATAAAGGTCAATGCTTCAAAACAAAAAGCAAACAATGTAAAAGGAGTAGAAATTATTACAAGAGCACTTTCAAATTTTAAAGTAAATCATCAATAAACTGGAATCATTTTTGGCATTTTGTATTGCAACAATTTAGTGCATACAATTATTTCATTTATAACATGTTGAAAATGGGTGTTTTTTTTATTGTACATATGAATGAAAAAACGTCAAAAAGATAATTATAATTTCTTTATTGCTGTAGTTTGATTCGACCACTTTGTTAGAAGACCAACTTTTATCACATCGAAACTTGAACAGATTTTTAATCCAAAATCCAGTTTTGAAAGCTTTTCCAAAAAACATTTATAACATCACGATAAAAAAGGTCTCTGAGTTTACGGAGTCACAAAACACACAGGGAGTCACTAAAAGGTAAAACTGAACACACAACTTTAAAACAATTTTTTAATTCATTTTTTGTAAGAAAATAATTGGTTCTGATTTTCTTCAAATATAATTTATAAACATGATTTACAAATTATAACATCAGAGTGTTTCCTATGAATTTATGTCTACATTTTCTGTCCATAAAGTCATAATATTGAAAATCAAAGATGGTTCATTTAGGTAAACTGCTGAAAATGTTATAGAGGAAATGCATTTAACTCTTGTTCATATTAATGTGTATTTTTAATAAAAAGTCACCATTTTTTTCCATCAGCCTACATACTGTTCATTCTCCAACCATTTCTTTATTAAAGAGCTTTTTGTTTTGCACTGTGTGCTGCACAGAAGGGTCAGATATGAAGTTGAACATTTTCTACTTTCTTTTCAACACTTTTATCAACTTTGGTCTTTTCTGTTGGTCCTTCTGTTTTTCTCCAGCAGAGACAGGAAGCCGATCAGAACAAACCTGGAGGAAAACCTGCAGGCAGCTGAGGCTGGGGTCAAAGTTCAGCTTCCAGTAGGAGAACCAGCCTGAACACACAGCCAGAGATATAATAGAATGGTCTAGATCACAGCATGGGTTGGAACAGCCTAGTCAAAGTCCAGCCCAAAATCTAAGATCTTCATCCAGTTTGCCTGAGCTGCAGCCGTTTCTGACCCGATGAGGCTCTGCAGAGCGGACTCTTCATCTTTCAGCCCAATAAAGACGGGTCTGGTTCTGGAACCCTGCACACCTGGTTAGTGTCGTGACGGCTTCAGGCTCATCAGACCTTCCAGTGTTCTCTTCTTTATTTCTAAGGTCAAAGGTCAGATGGCTATTCCTGCATCATTCTCCTCTGGTCCAGTTTTCACTCATATTTTTCTCCTGATGGTCTCCAGTTGGTCCAAACCTGAGGAAAGCAGGCAGAACTTCCTGTTGAGCGTTACGACCTTTGACCTCACTTCATCTCGTTTCTCTACAGTCTGACTTTTGATGAGATTTTTCTTCTTGTGAAACATTTCCTAAAATGCCTTTGATGCTAAATAAACAGCATCAGTTCTGAAAACAGAATGGACTCTACCCTCTGCCTACTCAAGGGCCACTTTATTAGGCACAGCTTTGTTTATGTCCCATAGAGGTTCTGCTGGACTCACATCCAGCAGAACCGCCATCTGCTTCAGGAAAAACAGCAAGTTTTTAAAATTAACTTTATTGTAGAAAACAAAAACTAGGGAAGCAACAGTCAGAAATCCAAAACAATCCCATTTCCCCCCTTTCATTAAACGCATCGTAGCAGGTTTCAGAGTGTGAGGCTGTTCTGCCAGCCCCAAGAGTCCATCATCATCATCATCATCATCATCATCATCATCACATCCAGGCTTGGTTGACCCACAGTGAAACCTCCCCGTTCTCCCCCTTAATCCTACTTGAACTGGTTGTCGATGAGCGTGCCCTTCATCTTGGCCTTCTTGGCCTCCAGCTCGGCCAGCTCCTGCAGCCTCCTCTTGCTCATGCCCTTCCTCTCCAGCTGCTTCTCGATCACCTTGGCGTTCTGGGCGTAGGAGTCGGCCACCTCCCGGGCCTCGATCTCCTCCTCCTCCTCGTCGATGGTGGACACGGTGACGGAGCTGAACTTGCCCATGTCTTTGGTCCGCTTGGTCATCATCACCCGGACTTTCTTGGGGGCCTCCGGCGGCTTCTGGCTGTACACGCTGGTGTTGCCGAAGCCCTGGCCGAACTTCACCACGGCTCCGTCCACGATGAAGGTGGCCGGGCTGTTCTTGTCCTGATGCTGGTAGAACAGCAGCAGCCCGCACTTCCCGCACTTCTTGCGGTGCTGCCGCTCGATGCCCTCCGCCCTCTTGATGAAGGCCTGCTCCTCTTCCTCCACGTTGCAGAACTTGTGTGCGTGTTTGGCGGCGTCGATGACCCTGGCCCGGTCCCGGGGCCGCATGGGCAGCTTCTCCAGCTGGCAGTCCAGAACCAGAACCATCTGGCCACAGAGGCAGTAGTAGACGTGGAGCGGCTTCTCGCCGTCGTCGTACTCCTCCCGGTCCCGGGTGTCGGAGCACACCACGCTCCTGGAGACCACCTTAGGCATCTTCTCAGGCCGCCAGGACCCTAGAAAAGCAGCGGTGTTATGGAGGAAAGGACTCTCTGCTTCCGGTGGTCGTCACTTCCGCCGCTCCTGACGGAAACCAGCTTCCTGACTTTAGTTCCGCATAGTTCCCCTCCTTTTATTTAGAAAATAGTTTACAAATAAAACAAGGCAGCAATATTAATACAAAGTAACATTTGGGTTTTACAGTTTGAAATGCATACAACAAGTTTATATCCAAACAAAGTTGTTAATCAAAGTATAAGTGAAGTTGTTGAACAGATTTACTTTTATCCAAATACTGAGATTTACAAAAACATTTTAGGATTTTTTTTTCCCCCCTCCAGTTATTTACATTTTGATTAACTTTTTTTTATGCATTTATTTAAAAAAAAAAAAAACTTTCCCAGTAAAACGATATTAATTAAAAATTTGGATCATTGAAATTAAACACCGAATGTATTTATTGTCAGACTCATTTGGCAGTTGGATTCCCCGAGCCTGGAGCAAACCCCACATATTGCTCCAAGTCTTCAGTGACACTGGAAGAAAAGATCATCTAATTCCTCTTCATGACAGAATGAGCATCCAGCAGGTTCATATCTAAATTTAGTCTTTATAAAATGATTAGTGGGCTAGATGTGACACAGAATACTTTGGAAGAAAAGTTCTGATTTTAGAAATTATATCTGATCCAAAACCTTTGAGAATATATTTTATGCAATTTAGCCAGACCTGGTAAATTCTGTAAAACTGAGAGAAGTTGTAATTATTTATCTTTAATGTCTGAGTTCATGTGATGGAACCAGATTCAATCATTTCAACCAATAAGCCATTCCAACCAGCTTCTTCTTCATTCCAGTCCTGCATCAAAGCATCAGAACCTGACAGAGGGAAGCAAAGCAGGCAGAAGCAAATTAAGCTGCTGCTTTGGACTTCCAGGGCAGCAGGGGGCAGTGGTGCTCCACTGGAGCAGCTTAACTTATGTGTGGTTCTGGCCAAATAGTAGTAATCCCATATTGCTAAACTGTATTGTTTATTTCAGTGATATTTCTGCTTTTGGTTCCCTGAATTTGTACTTTTCTTTTTTCCACTTTGAACTGCCAGTTGACAGCCATAGTGAGTCCTCTTGTTCATACACCAGCTGAACTTGATGCAATACTTGAAGATCCAAAATTCATGACACTCTGCATTTGGTTAATGGACTTCACCCCAATCTACCACAAGACCTACTGGAAGTATTGGTTGCACTGGTTTTATGTTGAACTTCTTTGAAATGGCAGCATTCCCACATTACCATTTTTGGTCAGTTATAATTTCTTAGACATTTATATTAGCCGACATGTGTTGAGTCCTCTGCCCACAGTTCCCAGTTAGACCCCTTCAGAATAGTTACCCAGGTTTCCAGTTGCTTTTCAGCCAGCTGACCGGCAGTGTTTCCTCCCCCCTCTGTCACGTGAATCAGGTCATGAACATGTTGGAACAGCGAGCAGATCATTAGGACTGGACCATTCTTCTCCAGGCCAAGCAGGTCAGACTGGGCTCTGGGTTACTGGTTCTGGGCCCTGTACTGGTTCCGTTCCAGTTTCAGGTCGTGGACCTCAGACCAGGAGCTCAAGGCTGGAGCACCTTGCAATATTTTCAGCTCAGCATGAAGAAACCAACCAGAGAAAATGCCACAATATTAACATTTTTATTTCAAGATGAGTACAAAACATTTTCCACGACATGGAAACAAGGAAAGGCTTTTCTCCTCAGCAGCAGGTGGGGGAGGGGAGATCACTGACAGCAGCTCGTGTCGCAGGTCTTCCCTTTGCACACGCAGCCAGAGGCGCATTTACTGCAGCCTGATGGGCAGCAAGAGCAGCAGCCTGCAAGCAAAGAGCAGCAAAGATCAGGACGCTGAGCAGCAGAACACCAGTTCCACCAGTTCCACCAGTTCCAGCATCACTGAGGAAAACTGGAGCTTCCAGCTAAAAGCAGCTGGAGAGAAGAAAATGAAGATGTTCTTACTTTTTTTGCAGGATTTGCAGGAGCAATTCGCGCAGGTGCAGGAACCTCCGCAGTTACATTTTCCAGCTGAAGGAGAGAAAACCAGATCAGCCTCCAAACTACAGAACCGGAACCGGAACCAGAACCAAGTACTCACTCTTGGTGCAGTCGCAGGGATCCATGTCTGAGCCGAGGTGGTGCGGGTCTACAGAGGTCGATCAGCTGATGTGGCTCCGGGTTGGAGGCGCTTCTTTTATAGCGCAGCGCAGCCAGGCGAGCCGGGCGCAAACACACGCACTGCGCACGCGCAGAGCGCTCTGCACACGGCGGGGGACATGATGGCGCCAGCGGCAGGGACAGAGACACATGATGAGAGGACAGCTTGGTTCCTGAATGTTACATAACAGCACCGAGTGTCCCGGTTCTGACCCGGACCAGCAGAACCGCAGACTTCTTCACATAAGGAGAGTGTTTATACTACAACTAAGATACAGTGGGGCAAAAAAGTATTTAGTCAGCCACCAATTGTGCAAGTTCTCCCACTTAAAAAGATGAGAGAGGCCTGTAATTTTCATCATAGATATACCTCGACTATGAGAGACAAAAAGAGAAAAAAAATCCAGAAAATCACATTGTCTGATTTTTAAAGAATTTATTTGCAAAATATGGTGGAAAATAAGTATTTGGTCAGCTACAAACAAGCAAGATTTCTGGCTCTCACAGACTTGTAACTTCTTGTGTAAGAGACTTCTCTGTCCTCCACTCGTTACCTGTATTAATGGCACCTGTTTGAACTCATTATCAGTATAAAAAACACCTGTCCACAACCTCAACCAGTCACACTCTAAACTCCACCATGGCCAAAACTAGAGAGCTGTCGAAGGACACCTGAAACAAAATTACAGACCTGCACCAGGATGGGAAGACTGAATCTGCAATAGGTAAACAGCTTGGTGTGAAGAAAACAACTGTGGGATCAATTATTAGAAAATGGAACACATACAAGACCACCGACAATCTCCCTCCATCTGGGGCTCCACGCAAGATCTCACCCCGTGGGGTCAAAATGATCACAAGAACGGTGAGCAAAAATCCCAGAACCACACGGGGGAACCTAGTGAATGACCTGCAGAGAGCTGGGACCAAAGTAACAAAGGCTACCATCAGTAACACACTACGCCGCTAGGGACTCAAATCCTGCAGTGCCAGACGTGTCCCCCTGCTTAAGCCAGGACAAGTCAAGGCCCGTCTCAAGTTTGCTAGAGAGCATTTGGATGATCCAGAAGATGACTGGGAGAATATCATATGGTCAGATGAAGCCAAAATAGAACTTTTTGGTCAAGACTCCACTCGTCATGTTTGGAGGAGAAAGAATGCTGAGTGGCATCCAAAGAACACCATACCTACTGTGAAGCATGGGGGTGGAAACATCATGCTTTGGGGCTGTTTTTCTGCTAACGGACCAGGACGACTGATCCGTGTAAAGGAAAGAATGAATGGGTCCATGAATTGTCAAATTTTGAGTGAAAACCTCCTTCCATCAGCAAGGGCAATGAAGATGAAATGTGGCTGGGTCTTTCAGCATGACAATGATCCCAAACACACCGCCCGGGTAACAAAGGGGTGGCTTCGTAAGAAGCATTTCAAGGTCCTGGAGAGGCCTAGCCAGTCTCCAGATCTCAACCCCATAGAAAATCTTTGGAGGGAGTTGAAAGTCCATGTTGCCCAGCGACAGCCCCAAAACATCACAGCTCTAGAGAAGATCTGCATGGAGGAATGGGCCAAAATACCAGCAACAGTGTGTGAAAACCTTGTGAAGACTTACAGAAAACGTTTGCTCTCTTGTCATTGCCAACAAAGGGTATATAACAAAGTATTGAGATGAACTTTTGTTATTGACCAAATACTTATTTTCCACCATATTTTGCAAATAAATTCTTTAAAAATCAGACAATATGATTTTCTGGACTTTTTTTTCTCCTTTTGTCTCTCATAGTTGAGGTATATCTATGATAAAAATTACAGGCCTCTCTCACCTTTTTAAGTGGGAGAACTTGCACAATTGGTGGCTGACTAAATACTTTTTTGCCCCACTGTATGTAAAATAAATAAATAAATAAAT
>NW_015112658.1:324447-371947 GCF_001443285.1 Poecilia latipinna | reverse complement strand
CTTTTTAAGTGGGAGAACTTGCACAATTGGTGGCTGACTAAATACTTTTTTGTCCCACTGTATTAAAATAAATAAATAAATAAAGTCTATACAAAAAGCTTAATTATGGGACTTACCAATAAAAGTATGAGACAACTAAAAGAGTGTAACTAAAATGTGTTATTTACAGAGCTCAGTTTCAGCACACTGATAAAGATGTTAACTGTAGGTGCACCACCTCCATAAAACACCTCGTGATTTGCCTGCAGCAGTCAGTTGAGATTTTATTGAGGAGACGGGGCTGGGTAAAAAAGCTTATATTCACACAACGGAATATAGCATCAGCAGTGGGTTTAATCAGCTCCTATAACAAACTACACAAGGAAAACTTGTAACATACCTCGCTTGGTAATCCTCTGATCAATAAAATAATCTTGAGGCAGAAAGTCCTTCTTCTTTGAAGAGAATCCCAACAAGCTCCGATGAGTTTACTAAAACTTCTAACAAAAAGGAATCTTATGTGGAACATGTCCTCAGATTCCTAATTGATTAAAGGGCTCATGAACAGTTTTAAATTTTAATAATGCTGTGCAGAATTACAGATTTTCTTTAACTGGACATCGGATGTGAACTTGTTGATAAGCTCAGTTCATTAGATTTGTTTTATTAGATCAGACTAGTCCAAGCTCTCTATCTTAAAAAAAATAATAATAATTTTCATGGGGGAAAAAAATGTTTTAATTTAATCTGCTCATTGATTGGATCTGGAATTTAATGTGAATTAAACCCCAGATCTGAAACTGGCATCGACATTGTCCTATTTACGACTAGTACGCAAAATGAACAAAAAGTAACTCTTTTGAAAATAAGGGACAAAAATCTTTTTCGATTCCTGACAAAACCAGACATCTTTACTGACTTTCAGATGCTGGCACCATTAGCACTGACTGCAGGAGAATAAAATAAAATGTACTGGTTGGGGTCTTGTGCATCTTTTGAGTTTTTCTGAACCTCTGTCCCTGCAGTGAGCCCCAACCACCAGAAGGCTGACGGCATGCCCAAGGACTCACCCCCAGGTTCCAGCTGTTAAGGCGAGCCTCCAACTCGCTGTCGCCAGCAGACACATTTGCTTTTAGCATCCCATCCACCTGAGAAGAAAGAGACGGGGTAAATGATGGCATCGACAGCAGGATCACGATGGAAGTAAATAGTAGGGATTTAAACTAGAGGATGTTATTGAAACCACGCTGATTGGCATTTTAGCCTGAAGAAGTAAAAAGCAGGCAATGATGGAGGTTGTCACAGCCTGCCGACTTGATAGAACGCCGCTTAAAACAAACGGTTTCTATTAAAGTTTCAAGGTTGAAGGCAGAGCCCTGTGTGCTTTCTTTACACACCAACAACACTGTATATGTCTTAGTTATCCTCAGTCTTTTCTGCTCAATCTATTCATTCTAGCATCCAGTTCTCCAGATGTGCAGCAGCTCTACATAATATCTGTTCAACAATACATTCCAAGAGCTAAACTGTCTTACACTGAAGATTTTTTCTGTCTTTTGTTACGGCTGGGTTCCGGATCTCTATTATGCACTATAATTCAAACGGTTCCAGGGCTTTTGTTGATACAAGATCGGCTTACCCAAGTCAAGCTTGGGCAGCAGAAGTAGGAAGACGGGAAATATCTTATAAAACTGAAGGAGCAATAGGAAACTGAGAGATGTTGTTGAATGTGATTAGGATCTGATGGAGTGTGGACCTTGGGAGGACCTCTGCGGGACAGTGCTGGCACAAAGAAACAGATGAATGGAATAGCTAAGGATTATGTGCCTCTTTTGATTAGAATGGCATACGGCTTCCAAGCCTCGACCTCGGACAAACAGGATAAATGTTTCATTTCAACATATCTGAATGCTGGAAACGCAGTTCACTGGCTATTTAAACCAAATTTTCAGGCTGCAGATGATAGACACATCACTGACTTGGTCGTGCGTTTGTTAACAGTTCATTTTAAGAACAATACAGAATCAGAGCAACACTGAACTAATCAACAATAATAATGATTTTTATAGGCTAGTTTACTCAACTCCCTGGTAATTGTGTTGATTAAAAAAAGTTCTAATATACTATTCTCATTAGGGGGCGATCAGAGAGCGTTGAAATTTAACTCCCAGAAAATCAGCTAATTCTTGAATGTGGAAAATACAAAAGAAATCGAGATTGTCACAGAAAAATTAACTTAGCTCATCCAAAACCTGCAAAATACTGTCAATCCACACACTTGATTCCAATATACATGCGCTATTCAGAATGGGAATGAATGAAAAGTGGTAAATATACTTAAGACACCTGACTGAACCTGAGAGCAAAATCTTCTTCATCCCCTCACGTTAAAACCTACTAATGTATTTTATTCAAAGCCATTTTACAGCAAGGTAAGCATCAAATAACACTTTTTAGATGATAATTTGCAGCTGGGAAAGTGATTATGAACTAACCATTCTCGAGTCTCGTCTTGGACTCAGCTGGAGTGAACTGGAGGACACGGGTTCAGGAAGGACCTTCTCCTCATACAGTCTCCTCCTGAAAGAGAAACATTAGAGGAATGCATGTGAAAAGAAAATAACCTACAGTCTGTGAGTGTATGGTCCTGCGGTCTGTTCCCCTTTGTATATGAATGTGCTTGCATCGGCAGCCTCCTTTGACATATGCGCACATCAACATCTGGCACTGGTTGCATGGTTTGTGGTCTGCAATCCATCCCATCTGAACAATAAATGTCCACACCATTCTTCACTCAGTTTCCATGCACAACACATGGCGAGCATGGCTAAGACTTAAACCATTCCCTTACAATCAGACACGTCAATGACTGTCTCTCATCATGTCTGTCATGTGTAAAAAAAAAAAAAAACTAAGCAGCTTTACAGGAAATCTATGGTGACACACACACACACACACACACACACACTTGTTTTAACAGTGCTCCCATATATTACACAGACCCACATACTCTTACAAACTATCAGGGGCATAACTACGCTAACGGCCTCATTAGACGCAGGCACATGAGACGTTATCAGTCCACTAACAATAATTGAGTGAATGAATGCGGATGTGGAGCCACAGTAAAAGAAAATTAAATAAAGATATTCTGTCATCTTATGAAGACATGGCTTCACTTTCTGTGGGTCAGAGAGCGATTGATTAGCACTCTATAACAAGATCATTGGCTTTTCCTTCCTTGTACATGTACATTTTAAGTACAAGGACCACTGAATCTCATTATCACTTGACCTGTGAGGGCACCTACTTTAAGGATTATAGATTATACAAAACAACACTTACATCTTAGAAGAGCCAATATTGATTAATATAATAATGCTTTAATTCATCCTCCATCTGTGGTAAGTGTGTTCACTATTAGACCTCGTGATCTAATAATGTACTACTAGACATACTCTGATCAAATTAAGAGCTAGTCATAGTGCCTTGCAAAAGTATCTGTACTCCTCAAACCTTTTTAATTTGCTTAGCATGCAGATTTACTACCCCTTCATTCTGACACCTCTAAATAACTTGTGCCTTTTTATTACCTAAATATCTTAGAATAAATATGAAGTATTTCAAAGGACTGGTGAAGAAAATTAGAGAATAAATACCGTCATGCTGACCACATTAGATGTATCAGGGGTAATGTTGTAGAGATAATGAAAGCTTCAATCTGTAGATGTAAAAGTCAAAAAGTACAAAAAGACTTTCCAGGCCCAACTGCAAGGGGCTACATACAAACACGCACCACACCTGTTATATTTTCATTTGTATAAATTTTGAAAACCATGCATCCCTTTCCTTACACTTCTCAACTACAAAATACCTCTGTTGGATGTCTTATAAAATCACAGAAAAGTACATAAATGTTTCTAGTTTCAATGTGATAAAATGTGGAAAGTTTCACATGGTATATTTTTAAATGGTAATGTAAATACATGGACAGTGATGTTAGTGTAATAATTACATTATAGGCTTCTAGCAGTGCTGCATGGTGTGACCTAATTATCTGTTGTGCTACAACTTGTCAAAGGAACTCATAAAAAGCTAAAGTCATGCATTTTTAGAAGACGCATCTCTAAAATAGCTTCTCCTTTTATCTTGGTACATTAGGTTCTCCTCAACGTGTTATAATATAAAGATTTATGTACATTGCAAATGTGTTTTTATTGTTCGTTTTGACAAATTAACCATTAAAAGACTATTAAATATAGCTACAGCTGTCATAATATTAAAAAGATACATAATGTGTAAGTCTTAATTTGTGATTTTTCGAAGCATTTATGGAGAAAGAAATTCTGATATGTAGTTGTAGATGAACAACTTGGTACTTTGTAATCTATTTGTCCCAGATACAGACGACGCCTCAAGAAACAAACTCCTGTGGGTTTGTAGGTGCAAATCATCAAACAATATGACATGATTGTTTAAAATTGCCAGTTTTGCTTAAGTTTTGGGAAAATATAAATTTACTTGAAAATACATCAAAATATGAACTCATTAAAAATTCAGGAAGTAAAAATTTCTGAATTTTTAACGATTTCACATGTTCACAATTCGGAAATTTTACACATCAGGACATGATAAAAAAAAACGATTGTGTTTTCCAGATTTACCAAGCATTAAAAACAGGTTCCGAACTTTCATTTTTCATTTCATAAAAATAAAGTTGAAATGGAGAAGCAGTGGTTGACAAACTTAGTACACCCTCACTGTGATAACAGAAAACCAGGGAGAAAATGTCACCAATGACCTTGGAAAAGCAACTCTTGCTGACCAGCAATCTGTCTGGAAATAGGTCTATGGTCATTTCTAAAAAAAAAGTAAAGTCCAACATCCTACAGTAAAGTTTACTCATGAATGGAAAACTGAGCATCTGAGAACAAGGTTTAAATGCTCTACTAGTTCTCCCAGTAGTCTGATAATGGAAAACCAAATTAGTCAGAAAAGAAGTCAATTTCACTTTTAGTTTCAAGCATGCATGATACCAAAGCAGGAAAAGCATTTGCATAGCACACAATGAGATCAAGCAAAGTTACTGTTCATTGCTGCAATACTTCACAGGCCATTGTGTAAATTCTCTAGCGCAGCCTCACGTCTCTGGATTAGTTATGTAGTCGCGAATGACCACCACCATTTATTTTATATTGAGTTTGATGGCTTTGAATAGATATTTTTGAAATTAACAACCTAAATAAAAACTTGTTTGAGCCCCCGCTGTCATATGAACCACATATCTTCCCTCTGATATCTGCTGTCTGACATTTGGCATAATTATTTTAATATGAAGGACTCAAACTGGACCATGACACCTTATTGCCAACTTTGCAAGAACATGAGTTCAAATGAATAAGGTTTGTGGAGAAAAAAAAAATAAAATAAAAAAATCAACAATGTAATTGTTGGAAACTAAACATCACATGTGCCAACGTCCCTCTCTAGCTGTTACATTTCACATCTGGCAAGTGTTCAAAGTGGCCGGCAGAATATATCATGATTTATTGTTTGAGAATTATGTGTATGAAAACTTTCGGGCGCAAATACAATTTGATTCAATGAGGAATATTAAATAAAACGGGCAAGGTACTGTGTGCTCACACAGTCTGTTTATCTCTCTGCGTGTGCACCCGTTCACACTCACACACATGAAGCTATGAAATTTGGATGGGGGGCCAAGCTTCACAATTTTAGGCCTCTAAGTCAACAGGTGGATGAGGATAATTGAATCAGATGTGTCTGGAGTCTGAGGCCCACAGATCAAAGCAGTGGCAAGTCAGGCCAGAGCAACACACACACTCACACATAGTTGCACACGCAAACACACACACACAAGAGCATCCACCACGTAAACCCTGAGAAGCTGCAGCTTGGTTGATTAAAGCAACCTGACATCCAAGCCCCAGCCTGACCTCCAGGTGCAGAGCCAGCGGGCCCAGGGCTCAGCCTCAAGCACCCCCAGGAAAAGTCTGACCTTGGGATACAAACATCCCAATGTCCCTGCACACCCTCCACTATAAACTAACACCGGGAAAGATCAGAGGAAGGACTGAAAGAGAGCAATGAGAGACTCTTATACCAAAATAAAAAGCTAACTGCAAATAAAATGTAACTGTCAAAGTTGTGTAGAGAAAATAAAAGCTGAGGAGAATGAAGGGGGCTGTAGGGCTGGCTAAGAGTTTTCATATGTGGATGGAGAGCACACAGATGGAAGACAGACGTCAAGGAGGGAAAAAGAGAAAAACAAGGAAATGAAATGTGCATGGAAGCTCTAAAACAGAGACCGCAGCAAATATGAAGTAATATTCCATTCTAGGTAGAATGGAATATTACACTTTTTGTCAAATCAAGAACACAGTTTATATTAGACTGATCACAACAAGCACAAGAAGTTGGAGTGAATAAAATCATGAGGAAACCTTCTCAACCCGAGAACTCTTCCTCCAGATTCCTCTGGATCAAAGTGTGCTATGCACAATGAAATACCACCACCTTGTGGTTATATTTGGAATAGCTTTAATGAAGTAACCCCTGCGGTTTACACAAAATTCACACATTACAGCAGACCTAATTCTGAGCACCGTGGAGTAACACCTGAAAACGTCCTAAAAGTTTAACTTTAAAAGATGGTTAAAATGAATCAAGCTGAAAAGTAGGTCTGTCTCACAACTGACAGCTGGGGAGATCAAACACTGCCACATCATAGGGACACACTGTCATACCAGTCCATTGAGATCAATCATATCTAAATAGGACAAAAACATAAAAGGGCTCTTGGTGCTGTTAATTTTCTTTATCTGGATGTTTGTCTGTGATCTGAGAGTCTTTCATCGTCTTATCTCAACACTGTGGGACTCGGCAAACAGAAAAACAGGAAGTAGAATCTCAATGTCTCATCATAGATTTTGAAATAGCACCAATCTATTTTAGTCCACATGCCAAAACAAAACAAACACAGGCACACAGAAATCCCAGAAACGTTTCTGAATCGTGATTCAGAAACTACGTACTATGGCCTCACTAAGTATTCAAGCTGTTTAATTCTAGTTTGCTTGTTTTGAAAAGTTTGAAAATCAGTCTTGAAAATTGTGGAATTTCAACATTAAAATGTGTAGGAACTCTGGATGTCAGCGCAATCTTACAGGGCTAAATTTTACGCCTCCACTCATCTGACAAAAAAAAAAACAAACAAAAAAAAAAACTGATTCTGGTTACCACCCATTTCTCTGTGCATCATTACGTTGTAGTTATAAAAACATTTAGATGAAAACATAAGAAAATAAGACAATGCAAACAAAGTAACATAAAAGAAAGCAAGTAGAATTTGAACTTTTATGTAAACGTCGATTAAAGATTCATTTCTTTCTCTCTCTAAAGTCAAGCGATTCCACAAGGAAATTTGTTTTAGCCGCTGGCTTCAATTGGAATCTGGTTCTTTCAGTTCTGATCCATTTCTTGTGACTATAGGTGAGACACAGAAAGTGACGCATATATCCAGAAGTCCGCCTTTGACTTCAGCTTATTCTTCACCAAGACAGATCAGAGTGGCACCTGCTTTTCTGTAAGCTGGATCCCAATCTGTCTATCCATCTCCCACTCCATCCTACCATCTCTTGGGGACAAGACACCAAGACACTTGAACTTTTGCTCGAGGCAGATTCTGATCCCCCTAGTCTGGAGTGACCAATCCAACTCTTCTGGATAAGACCTACAGCCTCAGGCTTAGGAGTAAGGGTTATGTCCAAAAATCAAAAAGAGAAATAAAGCATTTTCCATGCGTGAGGAAAATCATCTTTGCAACCTGCTAAGGGTTTATGCAAATCTGGGAATGATGGACAACAAGCAGTATAAAGTTCAATCACAGGGCTGTTAGAAGTTGGCAAGTTAACTCTTAACATGTCTTTAGACTGTGAGAAGAAATGTTTAAACACCACACAGTGAGGCCCCAGTAGGCCTTTTTATTGTCTATATCCATCTTCCTAAGAGGTGACAGCACTAAGTGCTGCTGCGCCTAATCGTAACGACATAATTCCACAGCCTCAACAGAAAACTTTGGATTAAATACGGCAGCGGTGGGCTTGTACTCCCTCTTACGCAGCGCCCTGGTGTATAATAATCTCTGCCTACTACAGTGCTCTCTTTTTATGATGCTAATGAGTATACGAAGCCACTGGGCCCCGATTTGCCTCTCCTTCCTAATTAAATTTGAAAAACCAAGAGCCATTGCTAACATCACTTTGTGGAGCCCCTGGACTGCCTGCAGTCAGAGGAAATATCCCCGAGCATGTTAGGATGACTGATGACAAGCAAAGTAAGCTGCCTTCACATCCAGCACATTTAGTTTTAGACAGTAATCAAAGAGACAAGCAAATTCAATTGAATTACTTCATTTTTGGCGTAGAACAAATATATTTTTTGAGCATTTCACATGTTGAAAGATAAATCGCAGAGAAGATACTAAATATTAAACATCCTAATGATGTATTAAGCTTTATTCTTTGCCTTTCCTGCACTGTGGGATTAAAGCTCATGTTCAGCCGGTGGAGAAAAGCAACAGAACGATGGGTAGATTATATGAGAAGTTCCTTATTCTCTCATGCTGTTTTGAAGTGTTTTTCTTTGAAAATTCAGAATGGACAGCTCAAACGGCCTGATGCAAGCACTTGGCAATGTCTTTAGCTTTTTCGATGGTGCTCCTGAGCAAAGATGACAGGCAATCAGTCAGAAAAGCTATTTGTGTCTGTAGCTTCACAGCGCAGTTCAATGTCTTCAGACTGGTAGGAGATGTTTTGAGTGGAAAGTTCCGACAGATGCCTTAACCATTAACGCAAATTTCTCCTGTGCCCGTCTCCCTAACAGACAAATAAAGCAGGTTTCCCTTCAGCACCCTTTCAAACATTAACCTAATACTTTTCAAGGTATGTCTTAAAATTAATATGCAAAATGAATACTACAGATGACATAACAGTTGTTGTGCATAAATATTTTGAAAACTGATTTGCAAAGGAAACAGAAATTACAATTTAAAAATTTTGACTTCTGTTATTGCGGCCAGCTTCTTAAGTAGCCAGTCCTTACACTTTCAGGATCAAAAGAGGGTACAGTGGTGTTCACATCAGCTCTTTCCCACCACTGAGGCAAGTAATGATTTGTGTCTTATTCGTATGGTTATTTTATTGAGTGGTACAAATTTTGCTAAACAGGATCTTGCAAGTAAACTAATCGTAGGAGATAAGTCTAGAAAAAGGGTCTGTAACCTGCCACTCCGGAGCCTTAAGTGACTCTTTGGACCTCGTCATTTATGTCCTTGGGCGAGATACTTCATCCGCCTTGCCTGTTGGTGTTGCCCTGACGAGCCGACGGCACAAAATGGCAGCCTCACTTTTGTCAGACTGTCCCAGAGCAGCATCATGTCTCTACAGAATAATTAACATAGGCCAATAAGTCTAACTATATTATTAATAAATATTAGTTCCTGGTTTCCAAATGTTATCCACAGACATTTTGCATGTTATTTGCTTTTGATGGTTTTCATCAGTAAACCTTTTGCCCTATTTTATTGGATTGTATTAATTGGAGTTTTGTGGATGTAAAAAAAAAAAAGGTTGTTTTAAATGGCTTCATTCTGTCAATAATATGAGGCCTCAAATGGTGAGTTAACCATTATTTTACATTTCTAAGTGGTTTGATAAAAGCGCTTATCGCATCTACATTCCAATACATCATTGGAAACTCAACAATGTTAGCTTTCCAATTATGTATAAGTGTATGTACATAGAAAGGATGTCACAAAAATACATGACATTGTTATGTCACACCCATGGGACAAAACTGAACTAATATGGAGCTCCTTAACAACATTTCCCCAACAAATAATATGTTATGTTATTTTTATTTGCTGTTGAAAACCAATAGATCCCCAGCTACAATCATATTTAAAATTGTATTTGATACGAGGCGATGTTTAATTAAATAAATAAATAACCGGAGAGGACAAACAACAACAAACCTCAGACTGTCCGTGTGGCTCATGTAAAGAGCAGTTAGCTTCTAACTGACATACAAAAGGTTCGTTTCACACCTGTGACTCTTTTGTCGTCAGGTAAGATGCTGAGTCCCATGATTGCTTCTGATTTTGATCATCACAATCTGACAGAGTGAAAACCACTGCATGTAGACTTATTAGGAATGTGTGTGTTTGAATGAGAAGCATCTTACAAAAGCGCTTTGGGGGCTGCATTATAACTCTAAAATGAATCATCATTGCAATATCAAGAAGAGCAGTGGCTCTATAACAAAGAACCTCTTGGATTATGGTCAGTGATAGTTAAAAATATTTTCAAGTCCCATTCATTTACTCTTTGCATAAAAAACGATATATTTGGCCAATCAGATCAGATTTTACACATGGTGTCTGAGAGGGCAAAACTCATGGAGAGAATTGCGATGCAGACGGGAGTGGAGATAGAAAAATAAGCCATTCTTATTGCAATATTTAGCAATGATATTGCATAATGTATGTTTTCCCATTCATCCAACTCGAGGATAAAATAGAATAGATAAGGTTAAAAGGCTTTATATTAGGGAGAGAGTCTTTACTGTTTCAGAGATTAATAACCAACTCTGGCCGACTCAAACGAATAAATATGGTTTAGTAAGATTTTAAAATTAAAAATATATGAAGTATTATATTGGTTTGATTTCTATTGTCTGTGCACATATCACAATGTCATTTCTATTTATCAAAGCATTCTAGTTTTTTGACACATGTCTGGCTTATTTGAGACTCAAGCTCATCACCAAGTCTGATGCATCAATAACTTCCATCACAAAAAGGCAGTCATTAATACCATAAGATCCCACAACATATGTGCTATTGCTAATTTAAAATATCTGTTGGGGTTTTCAATAAAACATATAACTCAATTAAGAATAAAATGCTAAATTTGATCTGATCTACTGGCACAAATTAAATACAATGGACAACAATGGAAAAGGTGAGGCGCTTACCAAAGTGATACAAAAATCACCCGAACAAGTCTTTATCTTTCATTTGAATTTCACGACACAGTACTTCTGTTAAAGTTACTATAAAATAATACCAAAAAGAAGAGGAATGTGCAAGTTTTAAGTGGGCTTGGGACAAATTATTTGAATGTTTTCATTTTGTCGTTGACAAATATTGTTTCCATGTCCAAATTTTCAAGATCTAAAGTGCTTGTTCCAATTCAGATTGCATGCTGAGGTTCCACTGTATTTCCAAGAAATGTATTCAGAACCAAATTAAGAATCTTTGCACTTAATAGTTTGAAAGGAAACTTAACAGTTTGAAAGGAACTGACAAAAGGCACACTCTGCTGCTTAATTGCTTTGGTATTTAGCGTTACATTGTAAACTCATCATGGAGCACCACCATGTACTGTGTTAGCAGATTTATTTACATTTTGTTTTAATAGTAGTACCTGTATCAAGACAAGAGGTCTGTTAAAAAAAAAAAAAAAAAAACTACAAATATACAGAATTATAGTTGTGACCCACCTGTGATGAGCAGTAATGGGTGTAGAACTGGATCGGTCCTTCAGAAGATCCATGACCAAACTTTCATCAGCGCAACCACTCAGCTCTCCTGTGACCCAGTCAGGAAGACCTCTGTTCTGCTCAGCCGATCGACCACTCAGAGGTTCATCAAAATAAATGGACTAAAAATTCAGATTAGACAGCAGAGTATTAGATTAACTGGAAATGTGTTGATGTACTCAATTTCAGTGGTTAAAACATTTCAAATCTCAAAAAAGAAAAAAAAAAAAAGTCAAGAGTAGACCATGTTTCATACCATGTAGGTTGGAAGTGTCTTGAGCTTTCCAGGCTCTGGTTTGGCGGTAAAAGGGCCCTCCAGGATGCCCCTTTTGAGCATAGAAAGCAGCAAATTGGCATACATGTTGCGGTTCTTTCGATCCATCACACCCGAACCACATGTTGTCGGGTCACACAGCTTCTTTATCCATACGGCACAATGCTGACGCTCTGGCATGAGATGAGAAAAAGGACATTTAAAATCTGTAATTGCATTTGAACTATATGCTAAAATAGCATAACAGAAGAGGTCTACATCCCAGTTATTTGCATTAGAATACATCTGGAGTACACTTCCTCCTGCATATCCCAGTAACAAAAACATAAACATTTACAAATTGGCTGCAGAGTGGCGCAGTTGGTAGAGGTGTTGCTTTGCAGCAAGAAGGTTCTGGGTTCAATTCCCAGCCCCAGTCTTTCTGCATGGAGTTTGCATGTTCTCCCTGTGCATGCGTGGGTTTTCTCCAGGTACTCCGGTTTCCTCCCACAGTCCAAAAACATGACTGTCAGGTTAATTGGCCTCTCCAAATTGCCCCTAGGTGTGAGTGTGTGTGTGCATGGTTGTGTGTCTCTGTGTTGCCCTGTGACAGACTGGCGACCTGTCCAGGGTGTACCCTACCTCTCGCCTGGAACGTTAGCTGGAGATAGACACCAGCACCTCCCAATCCCACTAAGGGACAAGGGTGTAAATGGATGGATGGACAACTTATAAATGCTGCATCGCTTCACAGTCTACGTGTAGGTCATGTCTGTGTTTTTAAGTTCAACAGTTATTCATTTTCAAGTCAGGCATGAATATGGTCTAAATATGTGGATTTGGAAGGAGTGTGTGACTAACAGTAGGTTTGCCATCTATGACTTTGTGTAGATCTCCACAACTCTTCCAGAATTACCATAATCCTGTAGACAGTTTCTCTGATAAAAAAAAAGATCCCCTTACCTGGCCTGCTATGTTGTACTGTTCTAAATAAAGGACACCGACTGAGCTTTGTAGCCGTTATGTGACAAAATGCAAACATAAAATGTGTGTAAATATTTACATAGAATGTGTGTAAATATTTTCACCAGACATTGTGAGTGCACTATGACGTGCTCTCTTCTGTTGCATCTCTATTCGTGCTGCTGTGATGGAATCTCACCTGTTTTGCTGGGATGCTTGAGAACATACGGTTTCATGTCTAGCAGAATGTGGTCAAACTCGGAGTCTAGCTTCTCCCACAACTCTTCTTGTTTGCTCATAGTGACCTGAAAGGATTATTTTGAGTGACCAGAATACGAAATTAAAGAACGTTAGACAGATTCACATCCCTGTTGAAAATCTGTCTCCACGATAAACATCCACCTGAAGCTCGGGTTTGGCAATTTATTTATCTTCAAATCAAACGGTCTGCGTGTGAGACACGGGAACGTATTGTGTTGCCATGACAACTCACTACACAGCTTGAGCAACTATGATCTGTTAGAGAGATATTAGCTTTAATGATAGCCGAGCTAAAGCCTAGCACCCTTGCTAGTCTTCGCTCCTTATTGTAACGATTGGTCTCTCGCTCTCTATGGTAACCTAATGAGATTTTGAAACGTACTACAAGGTGTACGACAACACAACCTTTTACTTTAAAGGGAGATTACCTTGAACACGATTTTCGCCGCTCAAACGGCTTCAAACTCCCAACCTCACTTTACGACACATCCGTTTCCGCGGAGACGACTTCTCCCTCTTTCCAACAGAGGTCCCCGTCTTGCAGCAGTGTAATGTCTGACTAATTTCCCCTTAACTTTCGTTAATTCATTCAGATTTAAAGTTGGCAGAGCATGTTTAGTACATATGATATCTAAGTCCGTTTCCACCATTCTGATAAAAAAAATAATAAATCATCATGAGATAGTTATCTCAATATAATGAGATAACATTATATTGTACCTCAATAAGTTTATTTATTGAGATAACTATCTCATGATATTTTTTATCAGAGTGGCAGAAATCTTTTTAACTTTTTTTTTGTTCTAGCGTGTATAAATTAACATTCTGTGTGTGTGGTTGAAATGTTTACTACCTTATGGGTGTCTTCTGTGTCAGCCATATTGTTGTCCCTGCTAAAGAGAAGGCCCACCTCAAGTCCAACTTATTTATAGAAAGTGCAGTGATAAAAACTGGAGTTTGATTGGTTGAAGATTAAAGTAATTAAAATATAATGACTGGTAAATTGTTCATTTTTCCATACCTAAAATATCTGCCTCATATTTTGATAAATTGCTAGTGCTTACATTGTGTATGAGGCTCAAGTCATCCCCTGGCCAATGACACTGCAAGTCAAAGGCTCCCAAGGCATGGTGGTAAACTATTCAATGTGAATAGAGAGTAGGCAAAAGTGACCTTCCACAAACAGACAAGTAGTGTTGTCAAAGCAAGTCAGCTAAGCTGACCAAACAGAGGAATTGAGAAGTTGAAAAATAAAGAAATCCTATTATGGCAAACAAACACACATTAAGTTCACAATTATAAACAAGAACTCAAATACCCACAGTAACAAAACATACCACAAAGGTTTATAAGCCATGGCTTTTGCCTGAAAAGCAGCTTCCCTTGTTTCTCAGATGCTAGGACTAGAGACAACGCAAGTAGAGAAAGATTCCAGAATAACCTCTGCTGCTCTGCTATACCCTTTGATTCATACGAAGACCAGTTGTAGACCAATTAGTGTGATTGTTTAACACCATTTAAAAATGTCCTCTACTGCTTCTACCAATTTCTGTTATTGGGGACTCTTCCATCAAGCCATTTCATTTACAATTTTTTTTTTTTTTTTACAAAAAATTAATACCGGTCACAATGATGGAAGAGAAATTTACAAAAATATCAAGTAATTTGATTTAAAAATTTAAACCCAATATGGTTGAATGGCAGGATAATTAATAGAAGATGTGAAAGGCTTTTTAGTTGCATTTAATTCAGAAATACTTTATCAATGCCCATACTTTGCTTACTTTTTGAATCGACTTTAAAGTACATTTTATTTTTTTAAACTGAATCTAATTAATGTACACTTTATTTGGAAGCTGTAGTTTTTTATCATGTCCACACGAAGGCGCACAACAACTGTAGGTTAAATCACAGCTGTTCTGATATGGGGAGGCGTCGCCTTTAAGAGCTACTCGTATTTTAACTCCTGAACGTCCTTCCGAAGTGATTTCTGGTTATTTTAAAGTGCACAATTTCGTCAGGCAAATGACAAATTGAGCTCTGTTAAAATCTGAAAAACAAAAATGTACACAGCAAGAATAAACCGAATTTATTATGAACATGTGGTAAATTTTAACACCAACTTGCTGAAAAATATTAAAGGCTTTTGTATTATGCAGACCTAAATTGCTGTACCCATCCGGATGTGTCATTACTTTATACGAAAAGCTTTCCTCCTATTACAATAGGCAAAATCTCCGTTGATGCGGCTTTCACGTTTAAGTATAGTGCATGCGTTTTCATGAGTAAACGTGAAATATTCTCACGCAAGCTACGTAAACGCAGGCTGCTCCTCTCCAGCGTCACTTTGAATGAAAAGGAGCGCTCAGCTGAAGCGCAGTCAGAGGAGAGCGCCACACGTCAGGAGCATCACCGACAGCCGTCGGTACTAGTAAAGTTGTGGCTTTTTAAACTTTATTCACTCCCCCGCAATGGCTGAGCATCTTCTACATTACAATGACTCGGCGGGGGTTGGGAACAGATTCGCCCGTAAAGGAGCCTTGCGACAGAAAAATGTGCATGAAGTGAAGAACCACAAGTTTACTGCGAGATTTTTCAAGCAACCAACGTTCTGCAGCCACTGCACAGATTTCATATGGTGAGCCTTATAAAAAAAAAAAAAATTAAAAACGAGTCACTACACAAGTCAGACGTATGTGATTTTAAAGCTTATTTTAGTTTAGCCAGTGTTGGAGTTCATCTTAAACAACCTCATTTTGTCTCGTTGCAGGGGATTTGGGAAACAAGGATTCCAATGCCAAGGTAGGGAATTTTTGTAAAATTTTCCTCTTCGTGGGTTTTTAAATAGCCCCTCTGTGCCTTTGATGCATTCATGAAAGGAGACTGAAGTGCTGCTAAAAGTTTTATTTATTTTTCCCCTTTAAATGAAGACTCCTCAGAGGCAGGCAAGTCTAGAGAGAAAAAAAAAAGTAGACATTAGTTCACTTGTGAAATGCTGTACAGTTACAGTAGCACTAGAACACAGATTTTGCGAGAGTAGTCTTTCTGCACCGCTCCCTACAAGTCCGTCACACTCTTGCCATATTTCCCCTTTGGCACCTTGTAGTCTGGTGTGTAGGTAGTTTTGGATTCAAGAAGCTATCGGTGCTGGTAGACATTCTTGGACTGAATGATGAAGCTTTTATGAGGTGGCAGAGGTCTGGGTGGCTCAGGGGCTTTTGGGAGAGATCTAACTCTAGGAGCCAAATAGTTGTATGAGAAGTTGGGCTGGAAGCCTCTTGAAGCAACATACAGTTTTGGAAACCAGGCATCAGGAAAGCCAAGCCAGTTTGGGAGAGCAGAGTTGAGTTACATATCAATTTCATTACCATGGCCAAACCACTCTGGTGTACTCCAAGATAAGCTTTGAGGTTTTGGAATTTCAGGTCGATATTGCTGAGATGGTTGTCTTTGACTGGGGCTATAGCTAAGTGAAACCTCTACCATAGTTGAACCCTGGTTGGAAGAAGCAGCATGTAGAAATCCAGGCCCTACATTATTAGAGTCAACCTCTTGGTGACGAGAACCAGTTACCTGTTCACCCACTCCTCCTCTGCTAGGAGGCAGATGCTGCAAAGACTCGGAAGTTGTCTCACCAAGGCTGGAAGGGGCAGGCTTTCTGCTTCCATGGACAGCTAGAGGTGTTGACTGAGATTCATAATCAAGGATGGGCTGAGTTTGATCTACCAGCTGGCTGCCAGATTGCAGGGGAAATGTGATGGGCTGAAGGACATTTGACTCCCGTTGTCTAGAAACACCATTAACAATTCTCTCCACACATAACCATATTTTGGTTGACTGAAAACAATTTCAAGGGCTGCACTGCTGGAGACTTCTTGTATTCTTTGTTTACAATTCTGTTACTCAACAGCTCTCTTTCCCCTTCATCCAAGGACAAAGTCTGAGAAGTCATTTACATCCACCAGGTTTATCTTGTCCCGAGTTCAGCGATGTGATCCCAAAACAATATATATACACAAAGTGTAATACATTGTACATGTACAAGTTTTAAAGTTGGGTAAAGGCTTTCCTTGCCGCTCAGTAGAGACACTGCTATCCAACAGCAAAGAAATCCAGGCGACGATGCAACAAGAAAACAGTAGGCCAAGCAAATTGTCAGTGATACAAGCACTGAACATAATTTATAAAGAAATATACCACAAATGGAGTCCAAGAGCCATGGCTTCTGATTGAGAACAGCACCAAAGATTTCACAGGTGCTAGCAAGAAGCAGATTGGAACTGGACCTGAGAGAACTTGCTGTCCTGTAGCTTACAACTTCCTGTCTACATTTTATATATGCTCCCCAACGTGTTGCTGGTAATGGCCACTTCCAGCTGCAGCTCATTGAGCAATTAGTGCTTATTGTTCAGAGGTGTGGCAGCTGAGCACCGCCACCCTCTGAGTCAATGCGAGAGCTGTAAGCATTACACATGTCCTCATGCTGATGCAATAAGCATATAATAATTTGATACATTGACTGGCAGAAAGGCTTTTCACTCAATAGATGATAGATCTCATCTTTTACTTGCAACATGCTCCCACATGTCTGTCCTGTTATATTTGCAACAAAAGCAACCAGTCTTCTATTGCATTGCACAATGACGCTGCAGCAAGAAGTCATGGCTTTACCACTGCACACCGAGTTCCTTTCTTCCAGATAGATCTTCTTATTTTATTTTAGTGGTTTAACATTATGTTGTGACAATATAGTCAAAGCCTTCCTTGATGTTACAAAAGGTTGGTGTTAAAGAAGTGTTCATGCAAAAGTACCTCCATTGAACCCTGATGTATCTCTTAAAGAAGTTTTTTTTTTTTATTAATCTTATAGACTGCATGCATAAAAGATAATTTGTAGTAAGAACACATAGTAAGTGCTTGATAGTCTCTAATCTGCCATAATGAGTTATGTATTTGTTGGCAAACTCCACAGAACCATTAAGAGGCAAGAGACAATATTGTAGAGTATTAGAATACACATTTACATATACATATACATATTTGTTTGTGTATCTCATTAAATTGAAATATAATTAAAAAAAATTTATGGCAGTATTTCAGTTCAAAACTGAAATTTGTGTTAATTTCTGTTAATCCTGCCTTTTTTGATACACAAATGGCAGCCTACTGAAAAGTACGTACATGTACTGGATATTATATGGTCTCAATATTTGTTTAGGGATTCTTTTGCATGAATTACTGCGTCAATGCAAAGTGACAGGCCAATATGTGGACTTTGGTCTTAAAAATAAAACTTGAACCAACACTAGCATCCCTCATCAAATCATCATTGACTGTGGAACTTTCCCACTATACCTCAAGCAGATTGAATTATGTACCTCTCCACTCTTCCTCCAAACTCTGGGACATTGGTTTCAAAATGAAATCAATGTTGCTTTCATCTAAAAAGAGGGTTTTGGATCACTGAGTGACAACCCAGTTCTTGTTAGCCCAAATAAGACACGTCTGCCAGTTGTGTCTGGTTTGGGAGTGTGTGTGTGGCGGGTCTTGTGAATCTCAACCAAACTCTCAAACTGGTTTTGATTTAAAATTCATCATTTATCTCTGTTGTTCAAGTACCATTTTCTACTGCAGTTTTTCCTTCTTCTAGGCTTTCTATGAATATTTTTGGTTACAACTCTTGTTGAACAGGGAGCATCTTTAGGTTTGAGCTTTTTTTTAAAAAAAAAAAAAAAAAACCTTTGTACTGTATAAGATATTGTTCCACTTTTTTGAGTTCAGTTAATGAAATATGTTTTGCTGTTGGTAATATTTAATTCTTTTTAGATGCACCTGCAAATTTTTACATCTGACTCTATGTTAACGCTTACTGAAACAAGTTGACTTATATTGCAACAAATTCTTATATGGAACAAAGTAAAGTTAAATACTAGTGTTTCAGCAACTTCGGTTGTTATAGTGATCCTAGTAGCCATGTTGTTGTGGGTGACAATGTGCGAGACTCGACTCATGCAGATTATTTAAGAGTTTTATAGGCAGAGGAAGAAGTTCTGCCTCTGGTTTCCTGCTGTGTATTGAAAGCTTAACACCACTTTGACTGCTCAGCTATGAGTTCCAGATCAATGTTTAAGTAGAACTAAGATGCTGGAATGTTTTCATTTTTTTATTATCGTTATTAATAAAGGGATTTGTGTGGGTGGAGGACAGAGATCCTGCAGTCCCCCAGGAAATAGCTGGTCTGTCTTCTTGTTTTTGCACACATCTTTTTTTTTTTTTTTAGATTACAAACAAATACACAGTTTTGAAAGATTATGAGGCACATATTTTTGATGAAGAATCCTACATTTAGTTGTTTTTCTTTAATAATCTGAAATATATATTCATATTGTACAGGACCTTGGTATACAGTCGCTTTTTGGCTGTGGTATGATCTGCTGTGGAGAATCAGCAACAGTGACACATCCTGTCATATGGACATGCTGAGTTATATACTACACACTAATATTATTTTGACGTCACCACTATTCCTTTATACTGTGCCCACAAGTGCTTTTTAGTTTCTATTTTCACTCGTGTGTTTTTCATTCTGTTTTTTGTTTTTTGTGACTCATGCTATTGTGTCAAAAAAAGAACATTTGTTGCTGAAAGTTGAGGATAATAATTTTTTTTTTCTCCATATGAATTAATACCCAATTTTTTTATTTTATTAGTTTAACTTTGATTTCACCCGGAAAATCCCATTGGACTTTTTTTTTTCTGGGTCCTCTTATTTCTTCCTAAAACAATCTGAGGGGAGCTGGATTTCTTTTAGATTTTCTAATTTGATAATTTTGCAAAATTATGCATACTTATCCAACAACACATTGTAACAAGGTATTAAAAAATTTTTTTTTAAAAGACTATATTGCATTAAAGAAGTCATGTTTTTGGGTAAAGTCCTAAATTTCTGTTTTTAAATGAATTTGTTTTATTTTTGGTGATTCTTTGCAGTAAAATTTAATGAATATGAATCTTGTTGACTTTCTGTTGCATTTGCATGTCCTCATGGTGCATAGATGGATTTTCTTTGCATAAATTGATTTCCTGCTGCAAATATTGCAACTTAGTTATTTGTCCACATTAGCACTGTTTAAAAATGAAAAATAACAGTTTTGCGAGTAAAAACCATTGCCCGTTCGGACACTTCATTTAAAATCTGAGACTGACATATGACATTTTGATCATTATTATTGTTCCAAAGCAGCTAGGATTATATCAGCATGTATGAAAAGTATACATCCTCCTCCTACTTCATGTCAGGTCACTCAAAGAGACTGAATGATTGTGTCTCAGAGTTAGATCACTTGTCAGCATGGCGGATGCTTGGCTCCTTCCCCCTTGCCTCCTCCTCCTGCTCCTTCCCAGTCTTTGAAGTTGAGTTTCTGTGGAAAATGACTGTTCCATCTGGAGAGTTGAGAACCCATTGCTGTGAGGAGAGTCCCGTGTCTGGACACAAGAAAGTCAAGAGACGGTGGTGAGAGAGGCGGTTGGAAGAAGAAAAGGACAAAGGGGTAATAATATAGAGACTGTGGAAAGAAGCAAAGAAGCAGGGAGAGGTGAAGGCATAGGTGTGAAACTAAACATTGGAGGATTTTGCAGTTGTATGGGTGGAAGTGTGAGGGTGAAGAGATTATGATCTCAAAGATGGGCTTTTACACATTTTGGCTTCTTGATGCCAAGCTTTGGCAGAGATGAAACAAACAGTGTGACTACTCAGAGCAGTGAGAAGAGAACTGAATGAAACTGGTATATAGTTTGTCTGGCCAGTTAAATGTGACTACATTTTCAGTTTGGTGCAATGAAGTCAGACAATGATTTCAAATCAAGCTTGCAGCATGGGTGGGGTGAGAGTTTGGGGGGTTAATAGGGAGATTCAAAGGGATGTGAAGTATTCGTTTTATGTTACACATGTCTATGTTGGTTAGGTGTCATGTCAAACTATTTGATTTGTTAATGATGGATGATAGTTATGGTGTACTCACACCAGTCCTTAGCTTAGCTTGTTTAGTTCGGACCAAAAGTAGACTTTATTTACTTTGCTTGGTGCGGTTTACTTTCACACTGTGCTTTTTTGCAAACAGACTATAATTTGTAAACAAAGTCATGTGGATGACAATCATTGCTGCAAGTGATAGGGTTGGAAAAGAACATATTTGGAGGTCATGCTTGTAGTGCACATTTACCCGAGTGTTATTGCAATCAGTTTTAATATTAAAGAGCAGCTCATTCAACGCAGGTTTCGTAATGGGTTATTTTTAATCTTGGAACAGCGTTGGCAAAAATGTGCCTCAACCTGAATGAGACAAGACACTCTTCATGGCCCGACCCACAACATAATGGCAGCAGCATGCTAAGCAGAAAACGCCAGATCTGGTACTGTTTTAGCAAAATCAGTATGCAGCACTAGCATTAGCATTAATACTTAAGAACTAATTTTTACCATAATGCCCAGCGATGATGGCTTGTAAAGTCTTGGAATTGCTCCGCACCAGAGTTTACTTTAGTTTATTCAAACATGTACAAAAGATCAGAACCATCTGTGGAAATGAACTCTGATCAGTTTAGGGAGGACCAAATGTGTCAGGTGTGAATATACCCTTAGATACACAGACTAAACTACAAACACGTGGATTTTGATTGCCAACATAGGAAACAGATGAGAGTTTTTTTTTTTTTTTTTACCGAATATTAATCAGGGATATCAAAGAGGTTTAATACCACATTTTTCAGATTTGAATTTGTCACAAAAAAAAAAAAACTTGGTACAACTCTAATAAAATTACTGAGGATTGTGGTTGTAATGTGGCAAAAATATGAAACTTAACTGATGCAGTTAACACAAGCAGATTTACTAAAGGGCTTTGGACAAGCATAGACAATTTAATGATTGGAGACCAGTCCTTTTCCTTCCTTCTATTGTTTTCTGTCTCCATGCAGCTTTGTGCTTCCATGGAGACACCTCTGGTGCTACAATCAGACCTATTTTTTGCTGCGTCGTCGGTAAACCATTCACATACCTGCTCTTGTTTCCAATCCAGTGCCTTTGTCGGCTCATAGTTAGGTGTTAATTATTGTGTATTTATCACTTGCACAGATGAGCAATGAAGTGTAGGTTACTCTATTTCAACTCGGGGCATTTATCAATGCTGTGGGCGACATTAGCTTGCATGTGTGCTGACGTGTCTGTGGTGAAAACTGTCACCGAACCTTAATGGCAGCGTAGGTGTGGAGCCAATCACTCAGTAAAAGATCAGCTCACCTCATTAACCAATCAAAGAGCAGAAACAGTTGAAACAGGGCGAGAGCTGAGCAATTCCTGAAAGGGAGTCCCAAACAGTCAACGTCTTACTACATTAAGAGCTGGTGCTCACTTGGGCTGTTGCAGTGATTTGAAGGGCCCTCCTGCTGTGCTCTAATACAGGTGTAAAGATGTCTTAATGAGTAGGGCCTTTTTCATGGAGATATGATTTAACATAAATATTAGCTTTTTTCTGAAGTTAAGTTGATTCAGAATTAGTTAGGAATTGACAAAAACAAAACCATTGAGTCAGCATTCAAGTAGCTAAAATCCGTTATCCCAGAGTGTTTTTAAAAAAGACAAAAAAACAAATTTTGGTCAGTATTAAATAGTTAATATTACTATTAAATCTCTTTAAAAATGTATATTAGTTTGTATAGGCTGGCTATTGCTGTATAATGTTTCAATTTAGCTTGGTTATTCGCCTTATTTCAGAAAGAAGTCATATGTAAAGATTTTATCTAAACAAAGCTGAATATGTTGTTTGAATAAACCGTTAGCTAAGATCATCACAGTTACCTGTTGAATCAACAATTTAGGTTTGAATCCAGACAGATAATCCTTATTTCATATGGGCTACCTACCTGAACTTCTTAACCCATGGTGGTTCTACAGAAGACTGTTACCATAGAGACGGGGCCTCCCCGAGCTTGTTCAGGGCCCTAAACAGAATTTTATTTGATGGACCCCTTTCAGCTAAGCTCATCACCCAATTGCCCAGTTTAGTTGGGCATTTCATATTCTTAGTCGTATGATTTAGTTTTAAGTCAGTAATTCATTTGACTATGTCACAAATAACTAAACATCTCAAACCATTTCGAAGACAAATCATGTTACATATTTCAAATGATATGCAACAATGCAAGGCCAAAACACCCCTGACCAGGCACTTTACAATCAACAGCCAAAATAAAGGAGAAGTAAATTTAACCATTTAACTGGTATAAATTGGTGTAAGTCGGCTTCTCCTCAGTGAATGTGTCTTTCTAGCATCACCCCCTTCCCCCCTCTCTTTTCACCTCACTTTCAGTCCCTCAGCCTTTCCTTTCCTTTTACTCCTTGCTCAGCTACTGTAGCAACAAAGTGGGCCATTTCCATTTTGTTATCATGGCAACAGTTCATCTGGGTTGTGTCAGGTTGTGTTTTATGTTATGAGATCTATTCCACTCCCCTTGGCTACCCTGTGGTGGTCTTCATCTCTCTTAATTATACTGCATCTTCACCCAGTTAAAGCTGCAGTAGGCAACTTTTATATAAATATGTTTTTCGCATATTTATTAAAACTGTCACTATGTTCAGATAGTGCAATATAAGACTGATCATCTAAGAAGAAAACCATCCCTCTGATCCCATTGCCATCTTCAGAAAACACATCTCTTGGTCAGAAACAACCAATCAGAGGCAGGAGGAGTGTCTTGGCAGTGTCAGTCATGCTAGTGTACGCACTGCTCAGACCCAACCCCCACAGAGCACATATAAGCTATGATAATGGTGGATAAACAACCAAAATAAAAGATACATACAATAGGAACATTTATTTTAATTAAGGAATGTCATGGCTGTACATTCAATACTGGAGCAAGGCCACTTTGCATGAATTACTGTATCAGTTCATGTAGGGGCAATTAGCTTGCAGCTCTGCTGAGTTGTTAAACACAGATGCCATAATGTGAAATTTTTCTGTGTAGTTTGACTGGGAGATAAACTGTTCGGAAAAAAATATAAGTAAAAACCAAAGCTGTTGCATTTTAGTTTGTATCAGATTGTGAGATTGTCAGATTGTTTTGTCTGCACCATTCTTCGGGCAACCCCACAGATATTTTTGTCACAATTAGTTCTAAAAGTTGAAGTTCTTCCCATCACGTCATTCTTGTTGAGCTTGAAGCTTGATACTGATGAATAAAATCCTTCCTCATTTCATCTTTCTTGGATTGACTGAAGTCTTGGTACCTCAAAGTACACTTAATATTGAAATTTTTGTAGAAACTAAATTTGTAGCTTGACTTAGCTACAATATATAATTCTTAAAATGAACAGAAATAAACAGCTCTCCTAAAGTAGGTAATCAATCAAACAATAATGTATTTATCAAGTATTACGTTTGGTCTACATTCTTTGCCGTTTTCTTGTTTTTTCAAAGTTTTATTTATTAGCAACTTCAATTCCAGCCTCATATTGCATGATGATGTCATGGTCGTGTAGAAGAAGAAGAAAATTGCTAAAAGAAACCCCAAACAAAATCTAAAGTAAAACTAAAAAAAAACACTTTGCAGAAAGCATCGAGATCTATCTTTTAAATGAATACAAGGAAGTAGACGAACATATAGATAAACTAAGTGGCAGTTTGAAAAGTTTTAAGCAACACTTTAAAAGCACTGCACTTGTCTGTCTCTTAATAATTTATTGTTTTTGTCCATCAGAATTCTAAATGTTGATGTTTGTGACAAACTGCATAATATCCCTTTTCCCATCATCAGTAGCTACTGTTAACTTTCCTTTCGCCAGATTTGCCTCTGCGGACTGCCATCGTTACCATGGTGACATTCCCCGGCCCTCACTCTGCCAAATATTTGCCAGCAACAGCCCCAGGCAAACACTCCTCCTTTAAGAACCGCTTCCTCCGAGTAATCCCCGAATGATGATCCAACATGGGAGCGTGGCATCACATCCTCAGCTTCCATTTACACAAACAAAATGCTCCTCAATAGCTGTGACAATGCTATTGTTAGCCTGTCTGGGTTGATGTATTGTGCTGCCTTAAGACAACGACAATCAAGCCCTGAACGAGGCAGACCTGCAGCACTTGCAGATCACACCCCAGACATGGAAAAAAAAAAAAAAAGAAAAAAAAAAAACCTCAGCGGACGCATTTTCAGCTCATTTTGAAACCAGTTCTTCCTTGAATTGCTTCGGCGCTGACCATTGAAAGTGCAATATTTTTCTTTCAGCAGACTGTCTCAGCAGACCGAGTCACAGTGTTGCGCTTGTGTAACACAGTGTCATCTGGTGACATTAAAAAGGGGTCTCTTTGGAGGCTCGGCGGCATTACTCAGCCGAGAGTGGGTAGTTAATTGTCAGGGAGCTGCCTGTGTGTTTTTGCTGAGACACAATGCCGTGTAATGTGATGACACATTCTGTTCCCTCGTAATCTCTGTTTTAAAAACACAAAGGCAAAAGAGCAGTTGTTGGAGGCCCCGGAAAGAGCAGTCTCAGAGGAGGCCGATTTGAAACACATTTTGAGGAAATCTGTCAAAAATAAATAAATACAAATTAAATAAATAAAAAAAAAAAATCTGTGCATGTGTTGCGGGCAAAATTAATGTCACAGCATGAGAATGATAAAAGAGTACTTTACTTTTTTGTTTCCAAAAATGGCTCAAAGTGGCGTAGTAGGAATATGTGACTATGTAAGTCACATGTAAGACTATGTAATATGTGAATATGTAAGTTTTTGACAAACATAAAAAGAGATGTATTTAGGTGATAATTTATTAAAGAAAAAAACCTGGCTCCATATGTCAACTGTTTTAGTTCAGCCAAATTGGAGGTTTTTCAACCAGGGATGCTCTATTTAAGTGCGTGACCCAAAGTGACCTTGAACTAAAGGTCATTGTGTCTCCTTCAAATGCAGCAAGTTGTCCAAGTCTTAGCGCAACAAAGCAAGCCCAGACTATAGCACTACTATCTCTATACTCACTGTGTATTTTATGTTCTTTTTTTCTTTCAAATGCTGTGTTACGTTTAAGCCAGATGTAACGGGACACACCTGCCAAAATGATCAACTTTTCACTTGGGGACCATCAAGATGACTTGGGGCAATGTGAGATTCACCTATGTGTCCTATTTGGTCAGCAATAACGAATGCCATTATCCCTTCCTTTCTTGTTGAATCACGAACACTGACCTTAATGTAGGCAGGCGAACTCTGCTGTGTTTTTGTGATCTCCTGGAGGACGCCATCTCACCCAAAGTACTCCTGGAGTAATTCTGCTTTGCCAGTTATTTTCTCCATTTGTAGGTAATTTCTCTCATTGTGGTTCACTGGAGTCTCACAGTCTTATAAATGACTTTGAGATGTTTTTCACTTGTTTTCTTGTCTTTTGTTATTTCATTTGGTTCAAGTTCTATTGAAGTTATTTATAGATTCTACAGGTCTGGCAGTAATCCGGTCTCGTTGATTGGTTTGGAAATCTTTTTAACTTTAATACTTAAAAATATTATTTGAATTAACTCCGCTTGTCTTTGATAGTAAAATTAGTTTGATTTTAACCATTTAAATGTGATAAAACACGGAAAATGTCTATTGGGACAAAAACTTCTTCATTGCGCTGTATGGTATAAGCTATTCTGCCGCTGATTTTTATTTATTTTTAGTATAATCTAACCAACATTACCGACTGACTTAGCCTGAGCACGCGCTCCGAATCGCCTTTTCTGAAGATGACAGCATGCTGAACCCGCCTTCATCCATAATAGATTAACACCAACGATTTATATAAAGGACACAATTAGAACATAACGGATGACCCATATTCCCGCCCCATTCGATGGTCATGTAAATCTATAACGGTGTCACTCAGTCTCAGGCTTTAAGTGAGCAGATCAATACGTCTATTGTGTATTTAAGAGCAACGTGCAGCTCTCAGCTGTCTTTCTCTAGACACAAAGACTACTCCCAGGGGAATTATGCACAGACGTGCTCACTTCCACTCGTCGGGCCGCTCCAGCTGTGCTTAATGAATTTGGTGGTGATTACACCCACAGCTATTTCGGGAAAGGTTTAAGTCAGAAGCATCAGTCTTGACCCACATAAGGTGAGCACGATGTGCATGCAGGAGGATTTCAGCCTCTCTGGAATCTGGCAGTCTTTTTGATTTGAAGGTGTTCGGGTGGGAAGCTTCACATGCTCTCGAAAAAATGAGTATAAAAAGATGTGCTCACTGACCTTCTAACAGTAAAGACCTTTGCTGAGCATTCAAGGGAAAAAAAAACAAAACAAAACATCAGTGCAGGATACAAATTGATACCCCGGTGTTCAATAATAAGGAGGCAAACCTATTAATCATTTCTAAATGCTAAATAGGATGAATTTATGATGATCTTTCAAGAAAACCTTTGTTATGACATATTGATGCCAGTATAGATACAGCACCTGGCAAAAATATTCCTTCTTTGAACCTCATTGTTTAATATAACCACAAACTTCAGTAAATTTCCCCATTCTCTTGTACAAAATGGATAAAGCTGAGTGGGAAGCGCATCTGTGAATATAAACTTTAACTTTAGAAATTCTCAAACTTATTCAAGCCTGTACTTTGACTGGGCCATTCTACCACATAAATATGTAATTTGTTCCTTTGTACCTCAGGCCGTGTGTCTAAGGTTCCTGTTATGCTGGAAGATGAACCTTCACAGAGATTTACATGTATTTAGCTCCGTACATCTCCTCTTCATCTCCAACCAGCTTCTCCAATTTTTGCTGAAGAACAGAACCCCACAACATTATACTGCCACCTCCATGTTTCTTTTTAGGGTTAGTGTGTTCAGATGGATTGTCATCAGTAAAGCCAAACCTAATGCTTTGCATGTTGTTTTATCATCCTACTAGATCACGTTCTTTCAGATGTTTTATCCACTTCCTGTCTTCCACATAATACTTTCTATAGTGTTGCTTCAACAGTTGGATTCTGTTTGCAGTTCATCCATAAAAGTCAAACTAATTGTCCTTTCAACAGATCATCCAACTGAGCTGTGGAACAGATACTCTAGATCTTTTGGCTGCTTCTGATAAATGGTCTTTGATTTCGCCGGTCAGTGGTGAGCCGTATCCATCTGGTTTCCATTTTTTTAGATAATGCATTGATCTGTGCTCTGCAAAGTTTGGGATATTGTTTTATCTCCAAACTCTACAGCTTAATCTCTGACCTGTCTGGTGTGTTCCTTACTAACTAGTATGCTGCTAATTAATGTTGTTCTCCAGCCAAACTCGATCACTTTCACAGCACCTTTTGATTTAGTGTCAGCATTCAGCCTTCCTTAATTAACATTTGCTATCGAGTCCAGGGAATCTGACTAATCAGAAATAAAGTTCAGCCATCTTGGCACCATAAGTATTATTTCCTGCTAAATATTGCATTAAAATAGCCCTTTGTGACTGAGAAATTGAACATATTGACATTGCAATGACAATTTTATACATTGTAAAGTGGTGATTATGCTCTCACCTTTTTACATCAGAAGAATCTGGCACTTTTGGTGCAGTCAATAACCAAATTTTAGGGATGCTGTGTAGTACAGGAGGTTCAATCTGAGAAAGGAGGTATGAATAAGGTGCAAATTAAACGTGGAACAGAGGAAAAAGCTGCAGCATATGTCTAAGGTGGACACATGGGACTTTCCCATCTTTTTGCTATTTTTGTGCAAGGACAAAGATGCACGGAGACAGAGCAGCAGGGAAGAGCGAGGGAGAGGCTGAGGATGAGGGAATGTGTGTTCCAGTTTTCTGAGGCGTGTGCACCTCCTTCCTGCTCCCACTGCGTGACAGTGTGTGTGTGTGTGTGTGTGTCTCTTAGTGTGTATGTGTGTTGTTCAGTTTGAGGGTCACCTGGTATGAGGCTGCAGCGCAGCTCTTAGTCATCCTCTCACCTCGGTCTGTTTTTACCTGACGCCCCATCTGTCAGCATATTTAACCTCGGGACACAGATTACTGACTGTAAACAAATTGAAGAATGCACGTCTTTATTTATTTGTGGGGCTGCAGTAGAAACATTGGTTGAATGGACTTAGGTGCAGCAAAAAGGAACTCATGTTCACTTTTGGATTTATTTTTATCTACATAAAAATCACAAGTTTTTTTATGTGGGTTTTCTGGTTTTCTGAAGCTTTTGGTTGTCTACTTTTGTTTCTTCAAATTTACTGAGGAGAAATTACTTTTATACTGCATCACCATGCAGACAACTACCAAATTGATGAATGAAGTTTATCTTGGTTTCATCTGGACTTTTGAAATTAATTTGTGGACAGTTTAGTTTATTGCAATACCCACAGTCCATTTGGTGTCCAAATGAACCAATTGGGCAGTTCTCCCAAGCGATTCAGTCTTGTGATCTGGCAAACAGTTCACTAACTTTCCCCTAATCTGCTCTCTGTCATCAATTTGATTTTTGGCCTCGGATTTGATTTTTTTTAGTATGGTAAAACCATCAAAAAGAAAAAAATTCTTCTTTTTCAGCCTGTAAAGGTGTCGGTCTGTCAGCAGGTTATTTGATGCACTTTATTTTGAGCTTTGTAAAAAATTAGCTAATTGTCATGCACTTCAAATTTAAATGTGACAAATTTTGCAATCCTTTTATTTTCTGTCAGATTCAAAGCTTCCGTCTCTATCGAAGAACCCACAGGACAGTTTGTTTTTTACATGTTTCGTGTTAATGTTGAATTAAGTTCACAGAAAACAAAGTTTACGTAAATTGAGGTTGTATGTATTATTATAGTGTGTACTAAATCAGAATTGGCAGTTTGGACCTCAAAGAGAATCACATTAGCCTATAAAAGCCCAATGTTGATTCAGTCCAACACAGTCACATTCAGCATTTGTATACCCACTCTAATGCATTAACTCATCCTAAGCCAAATTAGGGTGACAGTGGAGAGGAATCGCTTCCTTTTAACTGCAAGAACCAGAACCAGACTTGGTATCAGTAGCCATTAGCGTAGAGACACAAACAAACCCAGGAGAGCCTCATTTGAAAAATGAAAATGAAAAAGTACATGAACCTCTTAGCAGAAGAAGGACACCGCATCTGTTAAAAAAACATTTTTATTACTTTTATCTCTTTTATTTAAACTATTAAGTAATTGTCTTAGTGGTTTAAATTTATGCAGCACTTTGGAACAGGATGTTCTTAAATTTGGCCATATTTTGCAGGTGGAAAAAAGCCAGTGAAAATCATTTTTAAGTGTATTTAAAGGTCCTTCAAAATAGACATCACATATAGCATTTACCAGAATATATTTTATACATATTAGCACAGACTGACAACATAATATGAAAAAAAAAAACAATTCTATATAAAAACAACATACATATTTTTTTCTCTCACAAATGTGGAAACCCCATGAGACCTATTCTCACCTGGCGGTTTCTTGCTGTGGCTGGTCAGAGGGAGGAGACGTACTGTAAACCTTGGCTCTTAATTGAGGAGAGGTCAGAGTGGCGTCTCCTCCTCGTCTTTCCCAGCCTCGCTGCTCGTCTTGGGGCAAATATAGCAACAGGCACCACAGGGGAGACTTAGCCTCTTGCAACCATGTTTTTTCAGGCTGCATGCCTGCTATGCGAAGGGATTTTATCCTTTGATCTGCAGCTTCGGAAACCCTCATGTCTGAGACGGACAATATGTAAAATTATTAGTTTTATTTAGTACTTTCTATATATAAAATATATTTGTATTCTGGAGTTGCATTTTCTAACTTCTCAAATTTCTCTAAAAGAAAAAAAAGAGTACTTTTAGTCATAAAAAAATCTACAGTTAAACCCAAAATTGTTCATAGTATCACTAGATTTAGTTTTAAAGTAATGTTTTAACTTGACAGCACATTTCTTCTAATTGAAAAGGACATAAATAAGGATCAAAATATGACACTACAAGTGCATCTCTAAAAATGAGAATATCATGAGAAGCTTAATATTAATTTGTCATCGATTTCAAATGGGAAACTCGTATATAGCCATATACACACTAGTACACTTTAAGTCAGCAGGCAAATCCAATCCAAATCCGATTTGTATGCCCTTATGTGATCCCCATCCAGCTTTTATATGGCAGTCTGAACGGCCCAGTTCTGATCTTTTCATATCTTTACATATATGGTACTAAATAGCATGCATATCTGATTGTGTTCAAATTGTCTGAAGTGTGAACAGGGATGTTGCATTTTACCCGGCTTGTACGTCATTGATGTGAGACATGCATCCTAATTTATCATCGGAAGATGTCAGACACTGTAAATCCTGTTGTACACAACAACTGAAAATTATGAAAGAAGTCTGTGACAAGTCAAGTGCATCCCATCACAATCCCACCACTTCTGGTTCTGACTACACATCCAAACAGTCTTCTTTACAATAGCTGAAGTCAATGAAGTGATTTATTTTCTCTTGCCTCCCTTCCTTCATGATCTTGTGACAATACTGTCAACGAGTTGAAGCGCATGACAAACACCCAGTGGTTCCTGGAGATAGTCACCAGCCTCCTCATAACCTTACAGGAATAAGCAGATGCAGACAATGGATAGCCAGGAATGCATTTTATAGAGTGGATATTTATCTTTTTAGTGAGGGTAATGGAGATTTTATGGATCTAGACCATTTTATTTAGACGGCGTAACAGCATGTTCTGGTTTTAAGAATATAAAGGTCCCTGACCACTGATCTTGGTGGGTAAAAATGTAATTGTTTTTAAAATATTTATTGTATGACCATATTGCTAATGCGTCCAAATACACATTTGTGTGAATGTTCTACATTCACATGTTCTACAGAAGCTGTTGATGGCGAAAAGGTTCCAGCATAACTCTTTATATAGCAGAAATGGTAAGCCATACATCATACCCACCTCACATGGCACCAGTCAGCAGTGCAGCTTACAGCTACTCACATATTACAGACACACATCTAGCAGAGTGCCTCTGTGTGTTTTTTTTTAACTCCCGGCGTAGTCTTTTTCCATCCAGCAGATGTTACTAAAGCAGATCATTGCCGCGGCGCTCTTTGCAGGCTCTGTAGTACAAACTCAGTGTCAGGCAGACACGGTAGCCTTGACAAGTCAGTTCAGAGTGTGTCAACAACTCTTTGATCCTCACCGGCTGCATGGACAGTGCAGATCCCACTGGAACAGAGTGATGGTGGAAGCTGAAGAGAGACAAAATTAGACCTTCATCTGTAAGAGCAACTCTTCACCTACAGCAAGAGACAGGGAGGGAGAGGGGAAGAACACAGTAGCAAAGAGAGAGGAGCAGGAAAGGAGGGACGTAAGTGTGTCTAGAAGTGGGGTTAACTCACTTTAAATATTTATTAACATTTCCAGTATCATGGTAAACGTGTTTTTTGAAGATTTTAAGTGTGATGGACCAAGCAGTAAAACAGCAGTCAGGCACAGGTCCGAAAAAGTTTTTTTTTTTTTTTATCTAACCCAAACTTGGGTAAATAATAGAATATGACAATACCAGGCCCATAAAAGATGTAAAAGTAACTGAATTATATGCAAACTGACAAAAACAAAAAACCTTTAAACAAACATACCTACCAGAATGAGACAAAGGGGAAACTTAAATACTGGCTGATCAGCCCACAAAACACAGAAAGGGGAGAACACACAAAAACCTAACAGAAAATAACAAAGGAAATCCCATTTTCCCTGTATAGTTCTAGGTTGTGGTATGAACCACTCTGCAGGTCTCCATATTGCTTGCTCTGCCCCTTTTCCACCTCTTTGTTCCCCTGAAGGACTGCAGCAGCTGGCACTGAGGTAACTCAAAAAACAGACAGATTAAATCAACTAAAACACATAACAGTGTAATGTAAACTGTGCGCACTTCTTTTAGAATACAGTGTTATGATTATGTAAAACTATAAACAACAACCAATTGTTAGTATGTTAATGAAATCCTATATTTAAAAAACAAAACAAAAAAAAAATTACAATGATGCTTTGTAGCAGTGCGATTAAACATTACCCCATTTGTGTGGCTGTAACATTAGTTATCAGACTAAGTAAAAAACAATATTCACTGCTGGATTCAAATACATTCAGAAATGTGTTCTATAGATGTACACATCTATAGAACAGTTTTTAGCAAGCTAAAATTAGCTAATGTTACAAGGCTGCTCGGTAAGTCACCCACTGAGGAAGACCAGCTCATTGTAATGAATATACTGTGGTTTTATTCTAGTTTAAATGGCAACTCTGTGCTATTCCCACCTTTTGACATCTACTCCTATCTGCACAGTAAAGGTCATGAGGTATTCATTGGCACAGAGTGGTAAAGAAGTTGAACTCGGCAGTTAGATGAAAATGGTAAAGGTTGTGCCATTTACTTAGGTTTTGTCATCTTTATCTGTTCACACATATAGGTAGATACAGTATCTTTGTTAAAGGGTTTTAAACCCCCTTCTGATGTGTATTTATCAGAATGATCTGGTTTCCCTAGCCCAGATAAGTCATTGTTGTTGAAACTAAACTAAATAGTTTACAGACAACACAGTACAACATTGGAAATTTGGAGGATTTGGTGGTGACGGTAGAGGGGTTTAATTGAAAGCATACTGCAAAAATCACACAATGCCTTTCCTCCACAGCTGCTGCCTTTCGGGTTTCCTTCCCCTTTCTCAGCTCCAAATGTTATGTTAGCCATGCAGTCGTAAGGCTGACTAATCGCTCTACCCGGGGATGGATGCAGGCGCGTGGATTAACTAGGCCAATTAGCCAAACGCTGAAATGCCCAGTAATGATAAGAGTCATGCTCCTCTCTCTTCCCTCTCCCCAGCCCAGTGCCATTAATCAGCAATAAGGGGGCTAAAGCAACACTACGGTGTACAGGCTGCTTCAGTGGCCAGGATTTCTGACTTGAACCTCTTGACCTCAATACCACAAGAGTGTCTTTATGTGAGCTTCTGCAGCTTTTGCGTGATTGAGATACACTTCACACTGAGTAGCTTAGGCTGAGATGTGCCTTGGAAAGAAAACAAAAATCGGTTTTCTCTTGTGTCAGTTCATGTTTAATATTGAAGATTCAACAATAAGAAAGAGACTGAAAAATTTGCCTTCCTAACCCTCTGTCGCCATAGTCACCTCATCCATCCAGTCTGTAGCTTGATCAGTGTATGCTTTCTAAAGACCAGACCAAATCTCTTATCAGTTCCATGGTGACCACTTTTTGTTAGTTTCTTACAACTGAAATTGTACTGAACAGGAATTTTGAAGCCGGAGTATGTAGTTTCTATGTATTGTTACACCCTGGAAATTAGTTTTTCACACTGGTTTATAAAACTTTTATCTATTGTGTTTTTGTATTCAGGTTATCTTTGTTAGGGCTGCCCTGATCCGGTATTGATATCTGATATCACTCTGATATCTGCCAAAAATGAGCATCATATTATATCGGCCTGCATCTAAAATCTCAAATAAAAGGACACCAGTAGAAGCTCCCTACTCCAGCATTTAGTCTGCCCCAGCATAAATCTCCACCAGTGCATGTTTCCCACATGCAGACTCGTTGATTAATAATAAATGGGTCAGTTGTTCTCATTCGTATTGTTGTCAATATCAAATTATATTATTTGACTAGTGTCACATGATCAAGCCATTTCTAACGTTCCACACTGCAAAGTAAGTAACAAAAGTATGTTTGATTTTTATCGATATTGCATCGGGTCAATATCGGTATCGGCCAATACTCAAAGTTCCAATATCTTTATCGCATCGGAAGTGGAAAAGCTGCATAGAGTCGCCGTTGATCTTTGTCTGATATTGAATTTTTGTGATAATATGAAACAAAACTGTGACAAAAAAATGTCAAGAAATTTACACAGAGACAAATACGTTTTCCCACCACTGTATGTGTGTAAGTGAGAAATATTTTTTGATGTCTGCACCTTTGACAAGTCTGTGCATGTGTAAGTGTCCATCTGTCAGTTTAATCCGAGATTTGCACATCTGGGCTGTTTGCATTTATCTGCTGATGTACTGTTCATGTATAAATTCATGCTTGTGTGTGCGTGTGTGTGCGTGTGTGTGCGTGAGCTGCAGCAGACTCACGACCGCAGACGTCACAGAGAGAACTGTCCACTCTGCTCTTGTCTTCTTTGCTGACCCCAGCTGACTCAAAGGCGGCTCATCAGCTCAGTAAAACAAGACAAAAACGGAAGCCTCTAAATGTTCTGTGCTTCAATAGCTTTCATCTTATCTTCCTTTTCGTTTGTTTTCCCTCCACTCTGCCCTTTTCTCTTGCCTCTCAGTTTAATTTAACTTTTAAATGCTAATGAACAGTTCCTTAAGCCGTAGAGTTTTGTCTTAAACTGAAATGTATCTACTGCATCTGCACATATAAGCTGAGATGCAGTCAAATAAATTGGCATTCAAAGCTTTTCTCCAACCTGCTGTTTAATATTCACAGAAGCCCAGCAATCCTGAGCTTAATTTTCTATGACTCTCCCATCACAGTAGGGAGAGAAATAATTTATGCACATTTAACTTCGCCATGATTAATGCTTCTTAACCAAAGCTATGGGGAGTTGCACTCAAAGGTCGTGTTAAAGCTAAAGTCTTCTGCCATTTTGCTACCTGGAGAATATATTTTGAGTCAGTTGCCCTGTCATCATGCATTTGCCACTGACGCCAATTTGACAGTCACTGAACAGCAGGGAATCTTTGATGCTTTTTATAGAGAAGGAAAGGTTATTAGCTGTGATGCTCACGTTGAGGCTAAAATTGAACAGAAAAGAATAGAGCAAGGAGTTGATATGATTAAAAAGCTAAATTATAATTTAAGCTTTAGCTAGTGCTTCTGCCTCCTCAATAGCACTGCCATAGGCATTAGCTATATAGAAAAAACTTAAAACTCAAGTTTTAAATGAGAGGTTGATTTTTAAACTTATTTTATCCCCAGGAAATGCTCCATATCATTTTCTGTCATGTCTAAAACAGCCTCTACACATATGCGTTACTTTGCATTTAAAAAAAAAAATGAATTCTTCTTAATCCGCTCTACATTTTCTGATGTTATAATTGCAAAGTTTAAAATCTTGCCTGTATTTGTATTCACACACACCACGCAGGGAACACATAAACAGATTTGCAGCTGTAACTGCAGCAAAATCTGGTTCTATATAGTATACACCAAGCAGAGGTGAACAAAAACGTACATCACCTTTATTTATTTATAAAAGTCGTTGAAACCATCTGTACTTTTTCTTTCATTTTACAATTATGCACTGTATGGTGTCGATGTATCTCCTAAAATCCCAGTAAAATACACTGATGGTTGTGATCATAGCATACGTTTGTAGAGCTCTGTAAATCCCCTCATCACAGGATTTACAGAGATTTTTGTTTTGATAACATTTCCAAGAAAGCAGCATGTCGTGAATGGACACGTTTTGGGTCATTTCGCTCCGTCCATTCTCTGTTTTTACATCGTTGAATATCAAAGACATTTGTTGCTTTAGTATGTTTACCTTAATTAGCACATCATTTGACCCTCCATTAAAAGATCCACATCTCATTTCCAGCCCTTGTTCTTTTGGCATGACGCACTATTTTCCAAAATTTTAAATCAAATTTTTAAAAATAGTACTGCACTATTTAAGATTAAAGCAAAACAAGCCGCTGCATACCAGTATAACCACGCCAACCTGCTTAGTTGCCACGTTTTGCTCGATGCTGCAGCTGGCACTGCAGCCTGCAGCATCTGTAGCTTCACCAAACCAGTCGCCAGCAGGGACATATACTGTCCAGTTGTTTCTATCTTACATAACACACAGTGTTTTATTTCCCTAAAGTATAATCAATTACTGTTGCTGTTTCAGTTGTTATATTTTCTTTTGCAAATACTTAAATTTTTAATTTTAATAATTAAAAAAAACAAAAAACAGTATTTTTTTTAATGGAAAAAAGTGACATGACAAAAGATGAATATTTTGCCTTGGTTTCAGTGATTCTACACAAATGTGTCTAGGACTAACATTGCTGCAGGAGTAGAAGATGTTCTGATGGTGATGTGCAGTTCCAGGCCTTCCCCAGGCAGCAGACTCGAGGTTTGTCATGACCTTTGCCTTTTGCCTGATCGCCCCGTCTGTGTGTAGGCTGTGCAAGAAGAAGTCATTGTAAAGAAATCTCTGACCTCTGGCAGTAGACAGTGTGAAAGTGTGTGTGTGCGTGCACGCGCTCACACCACCCACTCATAGTCAGTCTGTTGTAAAGTCTACTTTGGTCCTGTCAGTGTGCAGCAGTGTCAGCCGTAAACTTCTGCACAGACTGCAGTTAGACAGACACATTACATTACTACGATTCTGACACTTGATACATGGACAGAGGGGGATCTGAGGCAGACCATTACAGGTGATTCATCACTGGCTGGATGTGTGTGTGTGTGTATTTATATGTTTCGCAGAACGCCTGTGTGTGTAACTGAGAAGATGAGACGAGAGACCCAGATGAAGTTGGTGTGTTCGCTGGCTGGTCTTAGCATCATCTGACAGTGAAAAAGCAGGAGGGCTCGGGTAGAACCGAGTGTGCTTATGTGCACGCTGCTGCAGGTCTGCCTGTGAAAAATGAATGAGCTTTGGCATCTGTGTGCCTTTATGTGCATATGTCAGTGTGCAAGCTCTAAATGTGTGGCAACGTGGGTTCACTTATGTGTTTATGTGTGTGCATAAACAAACCTGTGTGTGCCAGGAGTCATATTTAATTCATGAAGGAGTATCACTATTTCCCCTGTGTGACTCAAAGATGCCTGGCAGTCAAAAACTCCCACCTGTATTTTGGAATAATTGATCCTGTCCCACCTGTAGCCATTTCCTATTACAAATACCATTAATGCCACGGGAGGCATGGCTCAGTGTGAGTACAACTGTCTGTCTTTCATTATACCTTGATAGTAAGTTAGATTGTTTGTTTGCCCAGACAGTAGCCTATTTGAATCTGAACATGTGCCTTCTAGTTTTCCAAAAACTTTGCCCAGTTTTTGGAAAACTGTAAAACGTCAGCGAACAACAACCTCCTAAGTCATATCACAGATTCTACGATGGATTTAGGTGTTGACTTTGATTGTGCCATTCTAACATGAATAGCTCTATGGATTGTTGTCCTGCTGGAAGGTGAACCTCCATTCCAGTCTTAAGTTCTTTACAGCCTCTAGCAGTTTTTTTCCCCCCCCAGTATTGCCCTGTGTGTTCTCAATTCATCTTTCCATCAGCTCTCATCAGCTTCCATTTCCCTGCTGATGAAATGTATCCCCGCGGCATGAGGATGTTCCTCAGTGGAGATTGCATGTACATGCAGGTCAAAAGTTCAAATTTGTACTCATCTGACAAGAGGACCTTCTTCCACATGTTAACCGTATTCCCTACTTGTCTGATAGCAAACTTTCAACTGGATTTCTTGTTGTGTTTTTTCAACACCGGGCTTCCTTCTTGTCACTCTTCCGTTAAAGTCAGATTTGTTGAGTGCCTATCAAATTGTTTTCCTTTCGGCAGATTCTCTCAACTGAGTTGTGGATATCTGCAGCTCTTCCAGAATTACAATGGGGATCTTGGCTACATATGATTAATGCTTTGGTTAATTCACAGTTTAGTTGAACGACCTCGTCTTTGTAGGTTTGCAGGTGTTCCGTACAATTTTTATTTCCAGATGATTGGTTGGTCATTGCTCCATGGCGTGTTCTCTAAGAAGCCTTTGGGGGGTTCATAGTAACAAATCAATGAACTACTCTAGGCAATTGTGTACACTGGATTTTATTTATATTAATGAAGACGACATGTTAACCAATAAAATAGATGTTAAATGAATGGATCTAAAAATTCATCTTCATTTTCAATTCATCAAAACCATCTTCTAAGAATCAGCAGAGCTTTTTTCTGAAAAAAATGTCAAGAAAAAGACAAAGTAAAGGAGGATTTAAACGTTGTAATTTTAATTGCGATATCTGCGCTATTTAGGCCTGCTTACAGTTTACATGATGTTGTAAGCCACAAGGGAACAATTTGGGGGAAGATAATCATCACTTACAAGCCTTACAAGTGACACGCTACACATTTTGCATGTCTGCTGCTGTGAAGTGTTTGGTGTGAAAGTGAGAGATGTAAGTAATAATATGTGAAACAGAGATGAACTCTTCCCCCGCAGACCGCATCGCCGCTGTCTGTGTTTGCTGTAGCGAGCCATTCAGACATGTATAATCAAACAGAGATCTGAGGAGGCTCCGAGCCAAAGGGATATCTGCCATCACCTGTCATCCCGCAGAGCTGTGTGAATAGGGACGGGCTGGGTCCACCTGGCACTGAGATCAAACATCACAAGGCCAAACTCACCTTGGACTCCATTTAAACTCAACTCGTGTATTCATCCCTACTGAGATATGAAATCTTCCATATAAACTGAGCATAAAGCAGGTGTGTGCACCGGTTTGAGGAGCTGTTTTGCTGCTCTGTGTCGAACGTTTGTGATTGTTGGGACATTTCACAAAAAGAGAAATCACAATTTCTCTTTGTGAGTCACAAAAAGAGAAAGAAATGCGCTCTGACTGTTGCTTATCAAATCTCACTTCTTTGTGTCTCTGCTTTTAATCTCTACTCTTGTTTCTTTTCTTAAAGTTGGCATCTTTGGGCTTTACAAATGGCTCGTTTGTTGCTATCAAGGTTGCACATTCACTGCTTGAAGTCTTTGTGTCCTTATGGCCCCGTTTCTGTCCTTTATGTGCCTACAACGTGCATAATTGAATGTATGAGGTGAAATCGAATTTCCAGCCCCTTTGTTGTAGCTGCAACTCCCTTCATTTCCTCCCTCTTGCTTGCCAATATGCCACACATGCACTTCAGCTCCCAAAGGTGGTGGGAAGAGGACAGACACTCTCTGGATATTGGGCTTTGTCAAAGCAGCTTGGTCTGCTTTTGTGTTGCCACCGCTTTTAGACACCAATGCTTGATCATTGTTTTTTTCTTGAGGAAGAATTTGAAGGTGAACTGACTTTGCTTTCAGATTAGTTTATGTATTTTTATGTTTATTGTATAACAGACAGCTACAGAGGAATTCATTTTGACTGAATTCAATGACCTTTCTTGGCAAGCCCAATATGAAGCTGGAGTCAAAGCAAACAAGACAAAAGCAAATTGTGATAGCAGTAGGAGTTATTGCATAAAATGTTGACATATTTTTCTCTTTTGTGGCAGAACATAATATATCACAGACTCCACCACATTATTGTGAGATTAAGCTAAAATGTGAAGGCATGTATGACAGTTACTATGTTCCAGCAACTTCAGAGGCAATGAAATGAGTTTGTCATCATTCTAGAGAAAGCTCGGTTCATTCAACCCTCACAAACAAGCTGTACTTGTTCACTATATTCTAAGTTTATGGATATGAACTTTCACTTGTAGCTGCTAACTGAAATCCGATTTGAAGCACTGAGGATTTCACAGTCCATTTGTGGGAAGATTATGAGCTTGTGGTTTCCAATGGCAAATAATCTTTTTAGTGTAGTATATTAGCCAAAAATTGTTTGAAGAAGACTTTATAATTCTGCCATGATGAATAAATGAAGCCACTGCTGATGACTTTGCGTCTTGGTGTTGGGTAAACACACACCTCCAAACCTCTTTCTCCTGCTATTATAGAGCAGTGCTGTGATAACAGCACATGGCTGCTACATTCTTGTTAAAACCCTGTGCAAACAGCTTTGGTGTACATTTTCCCTAGACTATCTTTTCGTGGAATATTACAGATCAGTGAATACAAATTTTAGGATAAAAAAAAAAAAGTAAAATGTTTTTAGCATTCCCGTAACGTTTAATGTTTTCTCCACACAGTTTTTAAGCTGCTCTGTGCAGTGCACATAGGGGGTGGAACAACTTGATGTGAAAATACTACTTGACTTTCCATCATTATCTGCCGAGCTGGGATGACTACTCTGCTTAAGGGCTGCTTAATGTGTTGAGTGTTGTAAACAGTGGAGTAGGATTCACTTTAATGGAAGTGCTTTTGAATCACTCACAGATTCAGTTTCTGCATTTTATTCAGCAAAACAAGAACGTCACTCTAAAAAAACTTATCCATATTTTCTAATTAATAAGCTTGGTACATGCAAGTACATTGGAATACAAATAAACATTCTCTGAGCATAAAATGTATGCGAAGAAAATTATTCCAATGCTGCTTTCTCCCAAAACTCACAATTACCACCAATCTAAGCATGCCAGAGAGATTGTTGCTATATTTTACCACGGATGGAAGCTGATAGTACCAGAGAATATTATCAGAACAATTAAAAAAGACACAGAACATGGGACTCCTACCTGCTTGTTGGTCTAAGCTAAAGGATTCAGTGGAAGAGGTACTGGATCGTCTCATGGGAAACAAACTCCTGGCATCAATACTTCAGATAAGTCATTGCAGGGTGCTCTCTATCAGAGAGCCTCAATGCTGAAATGTTAGTTTTACACTCAATGTAACTGAAGCATTTTAAAAAGCTTCACTTTTGTAACTTAAATCTAAAGAATATTTAGCAAAAATTTTTTAAACCTTTGTTCCTTTAGTCGGCAGTACTTTTGATTGTGTAACTCTTCCATGGATGCCATATTCTCCTGGTCTCGTTCTTATTATTTCATGTTGAACACTGACCGCAACTGAGGCAACTGATGTCTGCTGTGCTTTTTGTTCTTTTGGGATCTCTTGGAGAAGTTGTTAATTTGCATTTGGAGCAATTGTCTTTGGCTACCCAGGAAGATTCTCGACTGTTCCATGTTTTCTCCATTTGTAGATAATGTCTCTAATTTGGGATGTTTGGAGGCCCTGTCCTGAGCGTTACATATTCTTCCAGACCGATTTATGTCAGTAACTTTGTTTCTAATCTGCTCTTAAAGTTCCTCAGATCAGGGGTTGCTGTGATTCTTTTTAAGATTGTTTAACCTATTTTATCTTGTCAGATTGGTCTTTTTGCAAGTGATTTGTTGATTCAGCAAGTCTGGGCGTGGCTAAGGGGTGGCTAAGTTTTTGTGGCTAATGAAATTGCACAAAAAAATTATGATTTACAGAGATTGTTGGGTTGAATAGCATTTTCCTTAATAAGTTAAATCTGTTATGTTTCATACTAACTTTGCCATGGCTGATTGGCTGTTTATCTTAAATATTTAAATGCGACAAAAACAATTCCCCCCACCCCCCTAGCACTGGGGTACACATTAAAAAATGTCATCCATCTTGACACCTTTTGGCACATTTAAAAAGTTCAAAACTTTGCCATTGGGAACTTTGCAAAAGGAAAAAAGTGTGTGCATTGTTTATTGCGTTAAAGAGATACTCTGCTATACACCTGATCCCAGAATAGAGATAAGGAAGCAAATCAAGGCTTATCTGTAAAAGACGACGTACCAGCTTTTCGAGTTAAGATTAAATAAGAACAGGAGGCTTGTAGAAAAGATTAGGATCGTGTATCAGACATGGATGTAGTTTCTTTAAGACCTTCAAACTCTGTCAAAATAGGACAAGAACTTCACACAGACAGGACACTGCACCTGTATTGTTCTTTTTCCATTAGTTTGTTTCCGAACGGATACAGGCTGATGGCAGAAACGGTTTTCATTCATCATCCATCGCTCTTTCCCACGTATATCGGCTTCAGACGTGTTGTGTTTGCACAGCGTATGTTGCCTGTGTATTTTTAGTGTCCACTGGCAAGGTGTAGAGAGGAAATGTCTTCCCTCACATCTCCACAACGCCGGGGTTCAGTACACTCTGTTCCAGCCCCGGCCAGAATCGAGCCTAAAAATAACCGAGAGAGGACAATGCACCTCTCTCACCGCTCCCCTCCCCTTCTTCTCTGCCATTTTTCTGTGCTTTAAATGACAGAAAATCTACATCAAAAAGACCAAAAGGGTGGCTGCTGGTGGGGGGTAGAACATTTTTCCACAATCACCTGCCTTCTTGGTGGGGGGGAAGGAAGCTTTTCTTTGTGTTTGAATGAACATCCAAAAGAGCACAGAAACAGCAGTGGTAAAAACCTGTCGCCCAACTTCTGCCCAACAACTGTTTATGAAGCATTCATCTCGAGACTAATCCTACAGCCCTCTACGCAAAAATAATCTGTTCAAGATTTTACTTCCTTTGCTCCATTTTCTTCTCATGAATCTCGGATCAAAGCCGTCCTCTTTGTATGTTTGGATGCACTCTGGGAGATCCAAATCGACTAAGGATCTGTCTCAAGTAGTTTCGCCGAATCCCCAGCGCAACGCAGCTCTATTAATAGAGACTCTGTTGATTACTAGATAAAACGGTCTAAATGCACTCTGGGGAAGTAATATGACCACATTTGTAAGAGTATGTGTGAAACATTCTCCAGTCAAAGTGTTATTATGTGCTTACCGTGGTCCGCCACACAGCAGTGTACTTGTGGTGTAAGCTGCTTTATAATGTCAAAGCTCCTTATCTGTGTGGTTGTGTAATTAAGCAGGCGAAACAAAGAACATAGTAATTAATCATAATATCCCCAGAGAATGTGTCTCTGTGTCACTGGATTGCCAATGTTCTGCCGCTCGGCACAACTGGATCCTCTGCAGAGGCTGCAGGTACTGCTAAGTGTCACATTCTGGAAGAAAAATAGGACAAGAATACCAGGTTTTTGCAACAAAGGTTTTATCTAGCAGTTTTTGAATAGTTTTAGATCTTTTTTTTTTTGCAATTCTGATTTACGAAATGTGTCTTAAAGTTCTGGAGTCAAACAGTGTTGAAGTTTCAGTTTAATCGATTATTTTAGCAAGCACTTTTTAAAGTTCTGTGCTATTTCCCTATTGTTTGCATTTTTTATTTGTTAGTGTGTTAAAGTTATGAAAGAAATCATTCTCTAATTTTGGGTAAAGTCTAGAGAGCAATTCGTCATTCTAAAGGACAAGTATTATATTTTTGATCCAGACATCCTAAATCTCCTGAAAGCATGAAACAAAAAGTGACAGTCATCTTTTTGTGGTTTTTGAAAATTATTCTGCAACAAAAAGAGCATCTGAAACTATAAAATGGAAAGCACACTTGCATCAAGCTTCAGTTTTGTAGGAAAAGTAGCTTACTAGTATACTTCACACTTTGAAAAAGTGTGAAGTATAAACTTATTTTTACCCATTTTTAAATTCCAAAAATGTTTTTTTTAATAATTGTATTTGTTCACAAATAAAACTCAACCGATTTTTGTGATGTTATTTTTTTCTTTTTTTTTTTGTTTTGATGGGGGTGGATTTCCCTGATTGTGACCAAACATGAGTTTGCAGAGTCTCTTCTGTTCAGTCATTTGCACTACATTGGCTCTTATGTTCTTAACACTGCTTTTAGATTTGTGTGCGATTCATTGAGCATGCATGCAGTCAAAAGGCGACGCCAGGGATTTCAGCCACAGAGAGATATCGTCTCTGTCTTGGATAAGCTTCACTAACTCGCACACTGACTCTGAAAAAAACACACACTGCCCGAAGCTAGATTTATCCTTTCCAGTGTATGCCTCTTATTGACCCCTTCGTACCTCTGAACTGAGATCAGTGTCAAGTCGTTCCATTTAATTCACTGGGAGACACTCAACCAGGTCTGAGATCAACACCAAGCAATAGTAAGGAGTGAACTGTGAGCAATGCCGATAAATTGAGGTTAAAATGGAGTATAATAAAACCGTCATTATACTCATGATTCACACACTGTAAGTAGGCTGCAGCAAGGACGACCTGATGGTCGCAGTTCCACATCCACATGTGATTGTACAAGAGGTTATTGCAATGCAAAATGTTTTTGGTATTTTGATATTACATATCGTAATATTCCAATAATGATAGATTTACTATATATTGAGAAGTCCTAATGTGAATCCATTCTTCCAATCACATATCCGTCCGTTGGTCGGTCCGCTGTTTCCCAGAGTCTGTGAAATCCCCCCACTGTTCCTTGGACTTCTACGTAAACCTCTTTCTGTTGTTTCATCTGCACCCGTCAGATTGTCTGGCAACAGCGACTAAGCTGGCACTGGGAAACACAGAAACCACACGTATTCTGTGGTCAGACATCACAAAAGCTCACATGAACAGGCAGGCAGCTTGACAAAGAGCACAGCAGACAGACCGTGTGAGAATAAAAAAAAAAAAAAAAGACGAAAAGAATAGCAAATTTCAGATAATGACGGAGAAAAATACAGTCAGCTTGTGTGCAAGCTGTCACAGATGTCCATGGGTTTTTTGTTTTTTTTGTTTTTTTTGCTCTTCCCTCTGGATCTGCGGCGAGGTCCCAATGCAAATGTCACCACTGCTGACACTGAGACGCATCAGGTGCCATGTCAGACATGTCACACTGAGTGGCACTTTGGTCAGACGTATCCCAGTCTAGTGGAAGACAATAACACCATTTCCATCAACTCCAACAGATTACAAGCAGCCAATATCTGTAGAACAATCTGAATATTATGTCTTTTGTTGTTTTTTTTTTCGATGTGGGAGTGAGTGTGGGTGTGCACATGCATTTGCTTGTCTTTATGGTTTTTCTTCGTTGTGTTCATATAACTCAGTTTTAGGTTGATTGATGATAATTTTCTTGCGCAATCAGTGGCTTACCGCCATTCCTTAAGTGTTTGTCTCTCCTGTCGAAACTCTCTGCTTAAATAGTTTACATAAAGCAGAACAAGGATAAAGTACTTCGTGTTTGTTTGTCCTCAGATATTTTCCACTTCAGACGAATATCTAAAGATCATTTTAATGATTACAGAAGAGAACGATGACAGAAACATAATTTTGCTTCATGAATTATGATGACTAAATACCTTTTTTTTCCCTTCTACTTCTCTTTTTCAGTTTGTTGTTTTGTGGTCCACAAACGGTGCCATGAGTTTGTCACCTTCTCCTGTCCTGGTGCCGATAAGGGTCCTGACACAGATGTAAGTTTATGGTTTGTGATTATTTTTTCAGCTGTTGCAATTGATGTCAGAATTCTCGTTGAAAAAGTTAATTTGCGTAAAATGTATGTCAAACTGATAAATACAGTACTTCATTTATTTCACATATTGACACCTTGGAAACCATGAACCCACCTTTCCAACTATTGAGCAATCTTGGGTTAATTGCTGCAAAAGTTACCATGTTTGCTTTTTCTTTGACTTCTCAGTGATACACTGCCTTGTGCTTGTCTTTCAATCACATTTTCAACAAAATTAATTGCAGTTTCTTTATCACTGAAACGAATAAGATAACTCAATCAAGAATAAATGCAAAATGACGTTCATGTTTTTTTTGTTTTGTTTTTTTCTGACAGCCACCTGCTGCATAGAACATCACGATTTTTTTTTTAATTGGCAGTGATTACAGCTTTACTGGTGAATTTATTGGTGTTCTGTTGTTGTTAAGTCATAGCAGGAAGATGAGCGCAAATGGTTTTAAGAAAATATACAATTTAGGGTGAGAAATGTGGCTTCAGTGGTATTTTCATTCGTATGTTTCAATGCAGAATAGAGCAAATAACTATGCTGATCATTCAAAGCGATCAATGCTACAATAAATAAGATGAGGGGAAGTTAAGGTTATCTGTATTAATTGTGAGAGATCGATATTAGTATTTCAAGGTTTTATTGAATAAATCTGTTAGTTCTGCTTTTGACAATGTCAGATATTTTTTGAAGGCTGCTTTCCAGAAAAGCCAAATGTTGGAAAGGATAAAGATACATGTTTATATATGTGTGTGCGTATTTGGATGGATGGATATGTGGGCATGCAGGTAGGCAGGCTGGCAGTTTTTATTTTAATGTATTATCTTTGGCATCAATGCAGATCTCTGACTAGTATGAAAAAAATACCATGTATCCCTGAGTCTGCAACCGCCTGGATATATGGTTTCATCGCATATATTGGTATTTTCACATTGGGTATGTTCATTAAAAATTGTAACTGTCATGGTTTTTGATTACTCCCAGAAGAACAATAAAAAAAACTTTTAAAATAGTTTGTTTTACAAGAATGCGAACAGTGAGATGGTTTTGGTCCAGAGTGGCATCTTGTTGGCATGGGGAATCGGGAGCAGGGTGGAAGAAATGTCTGCCAGGGAGGAACGAGTGGAGACCGGGTGGTTGGCTTGTTTGGAGGTTTGAATGAAGAACCGATGAGGTTCCAAGATGTTGGACCAGAAGGAGAGCAGAAGGCTTGGAGCAGATGACGTGGGAAGAACGTTGGAGGTTTGCAGCAGACTGAGCGGGAAGAGCTCAGAGGCTTAAAGCAGGTAAGTGTTTCGGAGAGAAGCAGCAAGCTGAGCAGAGAGAAGGCCTGGAGCAGGTAAGCGATCGAGAGATCATAGCAGAAGGCAGAA